>NW_026781238.1:0-300000 GCF_030144855.1 Hypanus sabinus | reverse complement strand
GAATACTTTAGAAAGTATTAGGGGGGATTACCTGGCAGAGGAAAGTCAAAGGAGTGATAGGGGATTCATTAGTTAGGGGAACAGAACAGGAAGGGGACTAATATCCTAGTGGTACGGCTGCGAGAGCAAGTGTGGTGGAGGGGGGTGCTGATGTGGTTAAAATGAATTGTAGGGGGAATGGGAGCTAGAATGACAGGACAGATAGTGGAGAGGGTGAATTGAATTGAATTGACTTTCTTACATACATCCTTCATGTAAATGAGGAGTAGAAGTCTTTATGTTACATCTCCATCTAAATGTGTGGTGTAATTTATAGTAATTTATAATAAATAGTTTGTGCATAGAACAGTCAGTATAACATAGATATGCAATTGTATCAGCATGAATTAATCAGTCTGATAGCCTGATAGAAGATGATGTCCCGGAGCCTGTTGGTCTTTTTGCTGTGGTACCGTTTCCTGGATGGTAGCAGCAGGAACAGTTAGTGGTTGTGGTGAATTGGGTCCCCAATATCTTTTGGGCCCTTTTTCCGCACCTGTCTCTGTAAATGTCCTGAATAGTGGGAAGTTCACATCTACAGATGAACTGGGCTGTCCACACCACTCTCTGCAGGTTCCTGAGATTAGGGGAAGTACAGTTCCCATACCAGGCAGTGATGCAGCCAGTCAGGATGCTCTGTAGAAAGTCCTTAGGATTTCGCCCCATCCCGAACTTCTTCAGCCATCTGAGGTGGAAGAGGTGCTGCTGTGCTCTTTTCACAACACAGCCGGTATGTACAGACAATCTGAGATGCCTGGTGACGTTTATGCTGAGGAACTTAAAGCTGTTCACCTTCTCAACCCCAGATCCATTGATGTCAAGAGGGGTTAGAGTGTCTCCATTCCTCCTGTCATCCACAACCGGCTCCTTTGTTTTTGTGACAATGAGGGGGAGTTTGTTTTCTTGACACCAGTCAGATGTTGTTCAGACCTCAGACAGAGTCAGCAATCAAATGGTTGAGCATGGTGCGATGAATGTGCTGAGTTGTGTATATCACAATGCAAGAAGCATCGGAGGAAAGCCAGATGAGCTCAGGAAAGGGAATTATGATATTGTGGCCGTTATTGGGGCTTGTTTACACACAACAGTCTGAGGGATTTAGAGATATTTGTAGAGAGATTGCAGACCATGCCAAGAAACAAAGGTTGTTCCAGTAAGTGATTTTAACTTTCCATATATTGACTGGGACTCCCATACTGTAAAAGGACTAGATGGAGTAAAGTTTGTCAAATGTGCCCTTAATCAGTACGTAGAATTCCCGATGTAGAAGTGTGCAATAAGCTGTTAGGAAATGATCCAGGGCTGCTGGTGACAGAATTTATTAAACATCATACCATGAGATTCAAAGTAAAGATGGAAAAAGAGAGGTCTGGACCACGGGTTGAGATTCTAAATTGGAGAAAGGTCAATTTTGATGGTATCAGAAAGGATCTGACAAGTGTGGTTTGGGACAGGCTGTTTCCTGGCAATGGAGTACTTGGTAAATGGGGCTTGTTCAGAAGTGAAATTTTGGGGATATAGAGCTTGTATGTGCCTGCCAAAGTAAAAGTTGAAAGGTAACTGGTCCAGGGAACCTTGATTTTCAAGAGAAATTGAAGCCCCGGATATTTTGTTCCTCTAAATGCCTCAGACTGTTGGGTGCTACTGAGATCCATTAATGACTACAAATCACAATTCCACACACTGAGCGCATCTGACTTTTTTGTCGTCATCTTCTGTTAGGTTCTAAAACCTTCCAAATAGTTTTTGCTCTTTTGTTTGCCCTCTGTTTGACTTTTATGTTGGCTCTGGCTTCTCATTCCAGCCACTGTTGTGTCCTCAATGTTTTCACTTCTTTGGGATATATTGATCACTCAGCTCTTGCTTGCATTTGCCCTTTCTATACTCTCATGGTACTATATGCTTTTAACAAGTCGTCAATTCAATGTATAATTTCTTTGTTTATTTTTGGAGCCTTTTTTAGGTGCATATGATGATGAGGGGTATTGATCGTGTGGATAACCAGAGGTTTTTTTCCCAGGGCTGAAATGGTTAACACAAGGGGGCATAGTTTTAAGGTGCTTGGAAATAGATACCGAGGCAATGTCAGGGGTAAGGTTTTTTTTACACAGATAGTGGTGGGTGCGTGGAATGTATGCCAGCAGCGTTTGTCAAGGCAGATACAATGGGGTCTTTTAACAGCCTCTTGGATAGGTACATGGAGCATAGAAAAATAGAGGGCTGTGTGCGAGGGAAATTCTAGGCAGTTTCTAGAGTAGGTTACATGGTCGGCACAGGACTGTGGGCCAAAGAGCCTGTAATGTGCTGTAGGTATCTCTGTTCTATGTGAAGGAGCAAAGCAACTTGGGTTATTCGCCAATCCTCTATTACCACCCCGTCACTAAAGATGACTTAATTATCTCTGCTGGGGCCCCTACAATTTCTGCTCTTGCCTCCCACAGGGTCCGAGGGAGCTCCTGGCCATACCCTGGGGATTTATCAGGATGGGTGAAAACATGCTTCCACCAATTCTGTCTGGCTACATAATGATATCAAACACCTTTGCCCTGGCCAACAAGTAGCTTTCACATCACAAATGTGCCAGACTCCAGGGAGACAGACTACCACCCTTAAAGGAAGTATTCCTTGGCATTACCATCACTGAGTTCACCACTTTCAGTCACCTGGGTGAGACTTCAGGGGAAATATTTATGTACAATACTGTGTGTATTGTGGTGATGCAAGAGTTGCTGGGGAATTTTCAAGTGGGAAGAAGAGGAGTGATATTTGGAAATCTGAAATTGAAAGCATCATTTAGCAAGAAAATCACAAATAGGTGGTTTGCAAAAGCTGTGGCGAGTAAATCCTTCATTAACCTGTTACATAGGTTGTGTGAGAGTGCTGATGAACTCAATCAAGACTCAACCAGAGGAGATTAAAGTTCTTACTGACAGTGACTTGCTCGCTGTTGAAATGAATACCTCTCTATATAAAATTCAGTTTGCACATGTTGTTGTCACTGGGTAAAAATTGTACAGTACAAGGTTTTTGCACACACTGGTCATTACAAATTAGAGGGGACATTGGTGGGAAGGCGGGGAGACCTCCAGTGTCCCTGACGCCCTCACGTAGAAGGTGTATATCCAGCTGCACTTTAAGGAGTTGGAGTAGGTAATGGATGAATTCCGCATCATCCAAGCATCAGAGGGTGTGATAGGTATGACGTGCAGAGAGGTGAGTTGTACCCAGGGTGCAGGACACAGGAAACTGGGTGAGAGTCAGGAAGGGGAATGAGGTTAAATAGCCATCGCCGAGTACTCTTGTTGCTGTCCCACACAACAACAGGTGGATGCTTTAGAAACTGTTGGGGGGAATTACCTGGCAGAGGAAAGTCAAAGGGGTGATAGGGGATTTGTTAGTTAGTGGAACAGAAGTAGAAAGGGACGAATATCCTAGTGGCAAGGCTCGCTAGTGCTACCCTGTGGGGTGGGTGGTTAAACTAAAGTTGCAGGGAGGATTGGAGTCAGAATGACACAGCAGATAGTGGAGAGGGTGAATTGAATCGAATTGACTTTATTACTTACATTCTTCATACATGAGTTGCAGAAATCTTTATGTTACGTCTCTGTCTAAATGTGCAATGTGAAATTTATAATAGTTTATAATAAATAGTATGTACAACAGGACAGTCAGGATAAATAAAAGTACAATTGTATCAGCATGAATTAATCAATCAGAGGGCCTGGTGGAAGAAGCTGTCCCTGGGCCTGTTGGTCCGGGCTTTCTGGCTGTGGTACCGTTTCCCAGATGGTAGCAGCTGGAACAGTTTGTGGTTGGGGTGACTCTGGTCCCCAATGATCCTTTTTACACAGTGGTCCTTTTTACACACCTGTTTTTGTCAATGTCCTGAATAGTGAGAAGTTCACATCTACATATGCGCTGGGCTGTCCGCACCACTCTCTGCAGAGTCCTGCAACTGAGTGAAGTACAGCACCCATACCAGGCAGTGATGCAGCCCGTCAGGATGCTCTCAATTGTGCCCCTGTAGAAAGTTGTTAGTATTTGGGGCCCCGTCCCACACTTCCTGAACCGCCTGCGGTGAAAGTGGTGCTGTTGTGCCTTTTTCACCACACAGCCAGTATGTACAGACCAGGTGAGATCCTCGGTGTTGTGTGTGCCAGGGAACTTAAAGCTGTTCACCCTCTCAACCCCAGATCCTGGGTCAGCCTGTCTCCATTTCTCCTGTAGTCTGCAGCCAGCTCCTTTGTTTCAGTGACATTGAGGGCAAGGTTCTTTTTTTGACACCAAACAGATGTCATTCAGACCTCAGGACATGAAATTATGATACTGTAGCCATTACTTGAACTTGCTTGCGCCCAACAGTCTGAGGGATTTCAAGGAACAAATCTGTAGAGAGATTGCGGACTATGCCAAGAAACAAAGGTTGATAAAGTGAGTGATTTTAACTTTCCATTTATTGACTGGAATCCTAGGCTGTAAAAGGACTAGATGAGGTAGAGCTTATCAAATCTTCCTTAATCAGTATGTAAAATTCCCGATGTAGAAGTGTGCAATAAGCTATTGGGAAGTGATCTAGGGCGAGTGACAGAAATTAGTGTATGGGAACACTTTGTATCTACTGATCATGAGATTCCAAGTAAATACAGAAAAGCAGAGGCCTGGACCTCTCTTGAGATTCTAAATTGGAGAAAGGCCAATTTTTATGATATTTGCAAGGATTTGACAAGTGTGGATTGGGACAGGATGTTTTTTAGCAAAGGAGAACTTGGTAAGTGGGAGTTCTTCAGAAGTGAAATTTTAAGGGTGTAGAGTTTGTATGTGTCTGACAAAATAAAAGTTGAATGGTAACTAGTGCAGGGAATCTTGGTTTTCAAGAGATATTGAGGCCCTGGATATCTCGTTCCTCTAAATGCCACGGACTGTTGGGTGCAACCAAAACTCATTAATGACAACCATTTCATAATTCCACTCCTGAACTCATCTGACTTTCCTTTAGTTGTCTTCTGTTGGATTCTAAAAGCTTCCTAATGGTCTTTTGCTCTTTTGTTTGCCCTGTCCTCTGCTTTTATGTTGGTTTTGGATTCTCATTTAACCCACGGTTGTGCCCTGCTGCCATTCCAATGCTTCCACGTCTTTGGGATGTATCGATTACTCAGCTCTCGAATTGCTCCCAGAAACTCCAGCCATTGTTGCTCTGTTGTCACTCCTACCTTTTCCCTTCCAAACAAGTTTGGCCAGCTTCTCTGTCGCAGAAACATGGAGAAGTTCAGTGGAGAAACAGGCTATTTGGCCCATTTAGTCAATGCCACAAAAACATTTAAGCTCTCTAATGCAACTACCTGCACTGGGATCATCACCCTCCGTACCCCTACCATCCAGGTACCTGTCAAACTTCTCTTAATGGTGAAATCGAGCTCATAATCTCCACTAGTGCTGACATCTCATTCTGCACTCTCACCACCATTTCAGCAAAGAGCTTTTCCACATGTTCCCATTAAATTTTCACCTTCCCCATTTACCCATGACCTCTGGTTGTCATCCCACCCAACCTCAGTGGAAAAAGCTGTTTGCATTTACCCTATCTATACCCTCATAATTTTGTTTACTTCCAACAAATCCTCAGAGCAATGTAAAATTTCCTTGTTTATGTTTAGAGCCTTTTTTAGGTGTATAAGATGATGAGGGGCATTGAGTGTGTGGATAGCCAGAGGATTTTTTCCCAGCGTTAACATGGCTAACAGGAGGGGGCATAGTTTTAAGGTGCTTGGAAATAGATGCCGAGGGGATGTCAGGGGTAGTTTTTTTACACAGAGAGTGTTGGATGTGTCGAATGCAATGCCAGCAGCGGATGTCGAGGCGGATACAACAGGGACTTTTAACACTCTCTTAGATAGTTACATGGAGCTCAGAAAAATAGAGGACTATGCGCTAGGGAAACTCCAGGCAGCTTCTAGAGTAAGTTACATAGTCGGCACAGCACTGTGGGCCAAAGGGTCTGTAATGTGCTATAGATTTCTATCATTCTATGAAATTCAAGGGAAATCTCCAAACCCACGGAGTGGTGACTAGTAGTGAATAGTGGGAAAGTTACTGGAACGTATGAGCAGGAACCGGAAATATAAGTATTTGGATAGATGTGGAATGATTAAGAATAGGCAACATGGCTTTGCGCAGGATAGGTCATGTCTAACCAATCTTATAGAGTCTCTCGAGGAAGTTATCAGGATAGTGGATGAAGATAAGGCAGTGGATGTTGTCTACATGGATGTTAGCAAGGCACTTGACAAAGTCTCATATGGGAGGTTGGTCAAGAAGGTTCAGTCACTCAGCATTCTAGATGAGACAGTAAATTGGATGAGACACTGTCTTTGGCAGAAGCCAGAGTGTGGTAGCAGATGGTTGCCTCTGTGACTGGAGGCCTGTGTCTAGTGGTTGCCACAGGGATCAGTGCTGGATCTGTTGTGGTTTGTCATCTAGATCAGTAATCTGGATGATAGTGTGGTTAACTGGATTAGCAGATTTATGACCACCAAGACTGGTGGTGCAGTGGACAGCGAGGAAGACTATCATGGCTTGCAGTGTGATTTGGACCAGCTGGGAAAATGGTTTGAGAAATGGAAAAGGGAATTTAATGCAGACCAGTGTGAGTTGTTGCACTTTAGTCTGACATACCAAGGGAGGTCTTTCACAGTGACTGGTCGGGCACGGAGGAGTGCTGTAGAAGAAAGGGACCGGGGAATACAAGTCCTTAATTCACTGAAAGTGGTATCACAGTTAGATAGTGACGGAAAGAAAGATTTTAGCCCATTGGCTTTCAAGAAACAAATACTGACGATAGATGGATATTATGTTGACTTGTAAAAGAGGCCTAATTTGGAGTATTGTGTGATGTTTTGGTCACCTACCTACAGGAAAGATTTAAAAGAGATTCAAAGATTTCAGAGAAAATTCACAAGGATGTTGCCAAGTTTGGAGGACTTGGGTTATAAGGAAAGACTGAACAGGTCAGGACTTTATTCTCTGGAATGTAGAAGATTGAGGTGAGATTTGATTGTGGTAGAGGGGCACAGATAGTGTCAATGCAAGCTGGCTTTCTCCACTGAGATTGGATGGGACTTCAACCAGTGGCCAGGGGTCAAGGGTGAAAGGTGAAATGTTGAGGGGAACATGAGGGGAAACTTCTTCATGCAGATGGTCATCTTG
Organism: Hypanus sabinus; assembly: GCF_030144855.1. Taxonomy (NCBI): domain Eukaryota; kingdom Metazoa; phylum Chordata; class Chondrichthyes; order Myliobatiformes; family Dasyatidae; genus Hypanus; species Hypanus sabinus. The sequence goes on along the minus strand of NW_026781238.1, from coordinate 292,758 downwards.
GTTTGGAATGAGCAGCCAGCACAAGTGGTGCATGCGAGCTCGATTTCAACATTTAAGAGGTTTGTGTAGGTACCTGGATGGTAGGGGTGTGGGAGGGGCAATTTAAATAGTTCAGCACAGACTAGATGGCCCAAAGGACCTGTTTCTGTGTTGTACTTTTCTACAAGAACCTGAAATATTACAAAAATTCACTCTAACCCCTTTTAACAGCTGTGCCGACCAACCATTCATCTCAGCACGAATTTTTTTTATATGGTGTTAAAACTGTAGCACCTTAAGTTAATAATACATAAAAGAAAATCCCTGATGCACATCCACAAAGACAATTTGCGTGAGACTGTTTAGGTTACTGTGGGGCCAGGCACCCATACTGCTCAGCAGGAACAGGGAATAATACCAATGGAGAGAGTCAAACTGAGCCAAGGCACAGATTGGAGACGGCAGAAATGCCCCATTCTTATAGAGACACGAAGAGCATCAGGGAATTGATGGTCATTCCAGATGCCAGCACTCTGCCCAGTCAGGAGATGATTTCTCTGTCCAACTTGGGTTGAACCTCACTGTAACCGTGTGATACCAAATCAAACCTTGGTAACTCAAGTAATCTCATCTGAAATGTTGTCCTAAACCCTTTGATGGATTTTGTAAATCTTTCCACAGGTTAAAAACGAGAAGGAATTTGTCGCCGGGAATCTCAAACACAACACGCTAGTTTTGCTGTCTCTGTCTGGATATTTAAGAAGTGGAGCAAGGGATTCACTCAATCATCATTCCTGCTCAGACTGTGGGGAGGGATTCACTCGATCATCCTTCCTGCTCAGACTATGGGGAGGGATTCACTCGACCATCCTTCCTGCTCAGACTGTGGGGAGGGATTCACTCGGTCATCCTTCCTGCTCAGACTGTGGGGAGGGATTCAATTGATCATTTGACCAAATAGCAAGCCAGTCATTTTACACAGAAGAAAGGCTGTTCACCTGCTCAGACAGTGGGAATAGATTCACTCGGTTATCACAATTGAATGTACATCAGCAAGTTCACACTGGGCAAGGCCATTCATCTGTTCTGTGTGTGAGAAAGGATTCAGTTGGACCTGTGGACACATCAGTCAGTTCACACCACACTGGGCAGAAGCTGGTGATCTGTTGAATTTCTGAGAAAGGATTCACTCAGTCATTTGACCTAATGGCTCACCAGCAAGTTCACACTGGGGAGAAGCCGTTCACCTGTTCAGTCTGTGAGAAGAGATTCACTCAGTCATCCCAACTACAGAGACATCAGCGAGTTCACACTGGGGAGAAGCCATTCACATGCTCAGAATGTGAGAAGAGATTCACTCAGTCATCCCAACTACAGAGACATCAGCGAGTTCACACTGGGGAGAAGCCATTCACGTGCTCAGAATGTGGGAAAGGATTCAGTGAGTTATTTAGCCTACTTAGACATCAGCGAGTTCACACTGGGGAGAAGCCGTTCACCTGCTCAGAATGTGAGAAGAGATTCACTCAGTCATCCCAACTACAGAGACATCAGCGAGTTCACACTGGGGAGAAGCCATTCACGTGCTCAGAATGTGGGAAAGGATTCAGTGAGTTATCCAACCTACAGAGTCATCTGCGAGTTCACACTGGGGAGAGGCCGTTCACCTGCTCAGACTGTGGGAAGGGATTCACACTGTCATCCCACCTACTGGTACATCAGCGTGTTCACACTGGGGAGAAGCCGTTCACCTGCTCAGTCTGTGGGGAGGGATTCACTCAGTCATCCCACCTACGGAGTCACCAGCGAGTTCACACTGGGGAGAAGCCATTCACCTGCTCAGTCTGTGGGAAGGGATTCACTTACTCATCCCACCTACAGAGTCATCAGCGAGTTCACACTGGAGAGAGGCCGTTCACCTGCTCAGTCTGTGGGAAGAGATTCACTGATCCATCCAACCTACAGAGTCATCAGCGAGTTCACACTGGGGAGAAGCCGTTCAGCTGCTTAGTCTGTGGGAAGAGATTCACTCGCTCATCCAGATTACTGGAACATCAGCGAGTTCACACTGGAGAGAGGCCATTCACCTGCTCAGACTGTGGGAGGGGATTCACTCATTTATCCAGCCTACAGAGTCATCAGCGAGTTCACACTGGGGAGAAGCCATTCATCTGCTTAGTCTGTGGGAAGAGATTCACTTGCTCATCCAGATTACTGGAACATCAGCGAGTTCACACTGGAGAGAGGCCATTCACCTGCTCAGAATGTGGGAAGAGATTCACTCGCTCTTCCACACTACAGAGACATCAGCGAGTTCACACTGGAGAGGAGCCATTTACCTGCTGAGAATGTGGGAAAGGATTCACTCAGTCATCCTAACTACTAGCACACCAGTCAGTTGTTATGAATCCCTAGGTTTTGTTTGCTGTGGACTGTCATTTTAAGAGAGAGAGAGAGAGATTAGGAAGGTGAATCAGTCTGACTTGCAGCTTGTTTACATCACTCCCAGCTTGTTCAGTTTTAACTGAGGACACAGACGCTCAGAGTCAGACGGAGATGAATGAGGAAAAATGGAAGGATCGAAACAAGGGAAATAGGTGCCAAGGGTCACTGTTTGGAATTTTCCTATGCCCACAAGTGTGGGTTAATTATCGATTCATTGTACATCGAATGTGTGGTTGTCACCTCGTTTGATCCATAGGAGTGGATCTGATTTGGGGTATCCTGTGAAGACCACTGATGTGTTACCCCTTGCCTGGGTGTGGTGTGGTAATTCACTTGAAGATGATATGCCTTGTGACAAGTCACTTTGGGTGATAATTAGTATGTGGATTTGGAAGGATGACAGATAAAATCTACAGTGACTGTTCTCTTGTTTTACCACCATGGAACCTGCGGAATTTGACATAATTGCCTTCTATCGACATTTACCCTGGATTACAAATATCTCTCTCATCAGATATTCCGTGGTTGAACTGAACTTTCATAATTTACCATCTGAAGACTCCAAGCCTTGTTTCCCCCTAGCTCAATAGTTTCGGATTTATACTTACACACATATATACACATAACACTGTTAACTTTTGTTTATCTTGCTTAAGTTACTATATTATAAGTAGATTCTAATAAAGATAGTTTTAAGATCAAAAACAAACTCCTGGTGTAGTCTCCACGAGGAAATCTGCAGATGCTGGAAATTCAAACACATACAAAATGCTGGTGGAACACAGCAGGCCAGGCAGCATCTATTAGGAGAAGCACTGTCAACGTTTCAGGCCGCGAACCTTCGTCAGGCAGTCTCAGGCAGTCCTGATGAAGGGTCTCGGCTGAAACGTCGACTGTGCTTCTCCTTATAGATGCTGCCTGGCCTGCTGTGTTCCACCAATATTTTGTGTGTGTTGTTCCAGGTGTAGTCTATTTGTGCTGATTCGTTTCTAAAGCATTACGATTCATAACAAAATTGGGGCCTGCATCTGGGATATGAACAGCTATGAGGGCATAGTCATTAATTATCGATTTCATTGGGGAAGTCCCTTTTGATTTATTTGTGTGTGGAAAATCAGCAGCGGATGCTGATTATTGTTTGGAAGCAGCAACCTCTGAGGCATTAGAGGATGCCAGACGGATTGAGTTGTTGAGTCTTGTTAGAAGGTTAAAATTTGTTATGTTGAAATTGACAATGAGGAGGGCACAGACGCAGAGGGTAACAGCTGAACATTATGTATCTGAGGGTGTGTTTAAAGTGGAGGACTTGGAGGTGTTTCCTGAAAGTAAACCTCGTGAGCTTGAGCTCCAGTACGAGTGAGAAAAATTAAAGATGAAGGCTGCAGAAAGGCAAGGGCAGTTTGAGGCTATAGAGGCAGAAAAACAGAGAGGAGGCAGAAAAATAGGGAGGAAGCAGAAAGACAGAGGCTATTCAAGCTGGAAAAGATACAGTGGTTGCAGCAAAGGGGTCTAGCGTTAGACTCTGGTGATGAGTTTGAGGCCAGTCAGGAAATTAAATTGGTACCTCCATTTGATGAGAAAGAGGTTGATGAATACTTCCAGCATTTTGAGAAGGTTGCTTAGAATTTAAAGTGGCCAAAAGAGGGTTGGTTCTCTTACAAAGGGGGAGGCTTAGCAAGCCTATTCTGCTTTGACAGTTGATGAAGCAGCTGATTGTGACATAGTGAAACAGGCTGTGCTCAAAGCTTATGAGTTGGTCCCAGAATCAAACAGGCAAAAGTTTAGAAATTTGTGGAAATCTGTGAACCGGACGTATCTAATTTGCTTATGAGAAGTCTGTGTGTTTTGATCACTGGTGCACATATATGATGATATATATGATGATGATAAATAAATGATGATTTTTAATAGCTTGAAAGAGTTAGTTTTAATTGAAGAATTCAAAAAGTGTGTCCCTGATGACATAAAAATATATTTAGATGAAAAGGATGCTGCCACTTTGCAGGAGTCTGCTAGATTAGCAGATGAGTTTGCTTTAACTCATAAGTTTAAGTTTACCCAGAATAAGAGCTTCCAAAAGAGTGCCAGGGATCGCCAGGGTAAACCAGAAATTACAGCTGGGACTAGTGACAAGTGTAAGGATGAAGGGAAGCAGTTGAAAGAGAAATATTCTGGTCTTGCTTGTTACTATTGTAAGTAAGCTGGTCATATGATGGCTAATTGTTCTGTCCTGAAGAAGAAAAAGGAAAAGGAGGCAGTCCCAAATGCCTGTGTTCAGTACGTTGAAGCACCTATAAACCCACAGGGTTCTGAACATTCTGTTGAGGCTCAGTTATGGACTGAGAGATCTGACCGAATTAAGAAGTAGTTGATCATTTTATGTTAAATGGGTTTGTATTAGTAAAGGAAGGGTGAACCCAAGAACCAGTGAAAATTCTTCAAGTTACTGGCGATTCTCAGTCACTTATATTAGACAGCATTCTAAAGTTTGGTGATGAGACTTAACACTGGTGAGGTAAATCTTATTAAAGGCATTGGGGGTGGCATGGTTTCTGTGCCGTTGTACAAGGTAACTTTACTGTCAGGGTTGGTTTTGGGACCTGTTAAAATCGGATTATGCTCCATTTTACCATTGGAAGATGTTGGTTTGCTGTTAGGGAATGACCTAAAATTGTTCCTGCAGTGCTATTGACAACTAAGACAACCACTGACGACCCACAGATGGATTTTAACATTTATCCTTCCTGCGCAGGAACTCGAAGTATGGCTAAGAAGTCTGCCGATGCAGACGGTTCTGTGCAGCATGATTCTGATACCCATGATAGCCAAAATCGGGATTCAGGTTATGATGTCAGGGAATTTCTGCCTTCATTGTTTCAACAGGATTCAGGTCGTAAGTCTGATGAGAAAGATTTATCCCTGTGTCGGAAGGAGTTTATAGCAGAACAGAACCGAGACCCTGAGATTGAAGCTTTAAAAGAAACAACTTTCTCAGATGATGAGATTAAGAAAGTGCCAGCAGGGTATTATCTCAAGGATGGAGTGTCAATGAGGAAGTGGAGGCCACCTGCTATACCAGCGAGTGAGGAATGGGCAATTGTTCACCAAGTTGTAGTTCCTAAAGTTATATGGCTGAAATTTTAACTTTGGCCTGCAGTATGCCATCAGGTCGACATTTTGGAGTGAATAAAACTGTAAACAGTTATGAAATAATTCTACTGGCCTAATTTGAGGAAAGATGTTGTGACCTTTTGCAGAATCTGTCACACTTGTCAAGTTGTGGGTAAACCGAATCAGGTCACGCTAGTGGCCTCACTCTGCCCTATACCTGCATTCGGTGAACCCTTTTTAAAATTTATAGTGAGGGGTCCTTTGTCCTTGTTAAAGGAACAGTGGATTGATGGGGATGTACATCTTAACTTGTTAGACATTGTGTAGAAGTTCAAGAATAAACTACAAGTTATAGTCCAGTGAGACAAAACTTAAAGATTTCTCAAAACAAAATGAAGTGTTGGTTTGATAAGTTGGCTTTGGAAAGAAAATACCAGGTTGGGGATAAAGTGCTTGCTTTATCTCCAATATTGATGAATCCACTTCAGGCTAAGTTCAATAGACCGCATGAAATAGTCTCTCAAATTAATGATCTGAATAATGCTATTAAAACACCTGACCAACGTAAACTAACACAGGTGGTGCACATAAATATGATAAAGGCTTATTTTGACAAGCAGGCTCCATCTGTGAGTGTTGTTGTCAAATCATATGGATCTGGCAACCCTGAGAATGAAACAATTGACTTGTCTGAGACTTTTCACAAGCCAAACATGGTCCCAGTTAGGCTAATGAACTCAGTTGTTCCAGAAAACATTGTTAACAAGTCGGCTCATCTGCAGCCAAGGCAACAACAACAGCTGAAGGAAGTAAGCCTGATGTTTAAAGATTTATTTCCCGATGTTCCCAAGCAAACCACGGTCGCAGTACATGATGTAGATATTGGTCAAGCCAAACCGATTAAACAACACCCATATTGTATGAACGTTGAAAAATGTTAAATTGGCTGAGCAAGGAATTGAATATATGCTGAAAATGGTATTATGAGTCCTTCAGCATCAGATTGGAGCTCACCCTGCATTATTGTGCCTTATCCTGATGGTGGTGTTAGATATTGCACTGATTATGGGAAGGTAAATTCAGTAACAAAGAGATTCCTCTCCTATCCCTAGGGAGGATGATTGCATCATTAAGGTTGGAAAAGCTAAATTTCTTACAAAGATTGATCTGTTGAAAGAGTATTGGTGTGTTTCATTGACGGACAGAGTTAGAGAAATTTCTGCATTTGTGACACCTTCTGGGTTGTGTGAATACAATGTTTTCTCTTTTGGAAGGAAAAATGGTCCAGGATCATTCCAGAGAATGACTGATTCTCTAATTCGAGGGTTAGAACATACAGATGCCTATATTGATGACTTAGCCACAGGGAGTGGCACTTGGGAAAAGCATATCACTGCAGTCGAGAAGCCGTTTGACAGGCTTTCTCAGGACAACCTTACAGTTAGCTAAGAGTGAATTTGGCCATGCCACTGTGACCTGTCTTGGCTATGTTGTTGGTCAAAGCAAGTTGGCTCCTGTTCGGGCAAAAGTCCAGACAATTTCTCAAGTTCCTATTCTGACTGCTAAGAAGGCTCTTAGAAGGTTTCTGGGAATGGATGGATATTTTCGTAAGAACTTTTCTGCTATCGCTCTTTCTCTGACCAATCTCCTGAAGAAGCGTGAAAAGTATGTTTGGACCGAACCTTGTCGGGAGGCATTTGATCGATTGAAAGTTATTATTTGAGGTTAGGCCAATCAATGTAGTGCTGTCAGCCAATTTCATTAGCAGGTTGGAGCTGTGGGTGGCAACACAGTGTTATAGGTGCACAGAGAGTAAAGGAGTGGGCCAAAGAGACAACCCTGTGGGGTATATGTGCTGAGGGTCAGAGAGACAGAGGAGATGGAGCCCACTCTTACCACCTGCCGGCGATCTGACAGGAAGTCCAGGATTCAGCTACACAAGGCAGGGTGAAGGCCGAGGTCTCTGAGCTTCTTGTCGATACTTCACGCCTTCGTATGGCTACTTCTCTGCCCATGACTGCAAGGAACTGCAGAGAACTTTGGAGAGCAGAGAACATCAGGGAAACAAGCCTCCCCTCCATGGACTCTCCCTACACTTCCCCTCCCTTGGAAAAGCAGGCCATGCACTCAAAGAACCTCATAACCTGGACATTCTCGCTGCAAACCCGCTCCCCCATCGGGGAAGAGATACAAAAGCCTTAAATTGTGTAACACCAAGCTGAAGGATGGCTTCCTGTCTGCAGTTATAAGCCAAATGAATGATAAAATGGACTCGACCTCACAATGTAACTCGACGTGACCCTGCACCATATGTCTATCTGCACTGCACTTTCTCTGCAGCAATAATGCTTTGTTACAGTTATTGTTTTATCGTATATCAGCTCGATGTACCGTTGTAATGTATCGATCTGTGTGGATGGTACGTCAGGGAAGATTTGAACTGTCGTTCAGTGCATGATGATAATATACAAATTCCCCATTTTAATTGTGTGCAAATATTAGACAGACTGAGCTTCTGCTCTGGAACCACAGAAGGAAACTGAACAGTTCTCTTTCTGAGGAACGCAAGTAAATAGAAAAGGCTTTAATCTCTCATTACGATCTGCTGTAAGTGAGATCAGGTGACTGGTGGTGGGTCTCCCATATTAATATCAGAATCAGGTTTAATAGCACTGGCATATGTCATGAAATACGTTCAGAAGTAGAACCTAATTTTTAACCATAGATTTTAACAATTGTGATTTAATATAAGAATATAAATATCACATTGTTAAATTATATAAATAGTACAAAATGAAAAAAAAAGATGTAATAAACTATTTTAACTGTGCCGACTGTTTGACTGACTGGGTTGTTGCTTTGGAAGTAGTGGAGTGAAGCTTAACTGAACTTTACACAATGATGAGAAGCTCAGATAATTATAAAAAGCTAAATTCTCACATAAGTGGGTCAGACACCCAGAAACATCGGCAGCACTTCAGCAGGTAAAAACAGTGGAATGAAACATGGTGAAAATATTGCCGAAAAAAAACCATATTGTCCACCACAACGAGAGGACGTGACAGATCCGGATCTCACTGCCTTGTCTGAACGGGGAAAGATGAAGCTACACGGATAGGTAGAGCAGTGACCCGCAGATGCTGCAGATCTGCAGAGAAACGTGAACAGGAAACGGGATCACGTGGCCGCTTTGGTCTCTCACCCCCGACAGATGTCCGTTTACCCACTACCCTGTGGAAAGAAGCAAACGCCGCTCACATCTCCACTCACCTTAAATGTATTAGACATTTCAACCCCCAGGGAAAATATATCGACTGTCCACTCTATCTATTCCTCTCGTAATCTTATTAACATCCATCCAGTCTCACCCCAGCCTGCGCCGCTCTGGAGAAAACAACACAAGTTTGTCCAGCCTCTCGTTATAGCTCATGCCCTCTAATCCAGGCAGTGTCCTGGTAAACCTCTTCTGCGCCCTCTCCAAAGCCCCGACATCCTTCCGAGAATGGGGGCGACCAGAACTGTATGAAACACTCCAGATGTGGTCTAACTAGTTTTATAAAAATGTGTTCCAAACTGTGGCGTTTTAGAAACGAACCAGCAGCACTGGAGTTCACACTGGAGTCTGGTTTTGATGTTAAAACCATTATCTTTAGTAGTATCGACTTATAATATAGTAACTTAACGAAATGAAGGGAAGTTAACAGTGTTATGTGTATATGTGTGTAAATATATCTCCCAGACTATCGAGACTGAGGGAACAAAGCTTAGAGTCTTGAGATGGTAAAGTAGGAAAGTTCAGTAATCCACGGAATAAATGATGGGAGAGAGATATTTGTAATCCAGGGTGAAACGTAGAGAAACGGCCGTTACTTCAACCAACCGCCGTCGAAGTTCTTATCCGCTGAATCTGTCCAGATACGAGTCATCAGCGAAAGTGACCTATCACAGGAATACCGTCTTCCAGGGGTTACCACAAGAACATGCCCAGGCAAGGGTTAACACAAGATATTCCAAAACCCACTCCTATGGATTATACGAAGTGACAGCCACACACGTTCGTTGCGGTTCTCTGTACCGATGATCAACCCACTCTTGCGGGCATAGGAGAGTTCCAATCCTCAGCTGCGACTAACTGAAGCGATCAGCTTTTCCAGTCTTTCTCTCTCTCTCTCCCCCTCTCCCCCTCTCCCCCCTCTCCCCCTCTCTCCCTCTCTCCTGGCCGACTGCCTGTCTGCAGATCGCTCTCTCTCTCTCTCTCTCTCTTTAGACTGGCCGACTGCCTGTCTGCAGATCGCTCTCTCTCTCTCTCTCTTCTGGTTCAGTCCACAGTCAGCGCTGTCAGCCTGTGACTGACGTCATAGTCCCGCCTCCTCACGCCGGCGCTCTTAAAGAAACAGTCACAGTACGACCGCAGGCTCGAAACAGCTGCAACACAACTTCCCGACTTTTGAACTCACTGCTTCAACTAATAAAGACAACCATGTCATTTGCCCTCTTAACCACCCGATCAACCTGTGCAGTCTCTTTCAGGGAGCGATGCACTTGGAGTCTAAGATCCCTCTGATCATCGACACTGTTCAGGGTTTTGCATTTAACAGTGTACTGTCTCATACATTCGACCTACCGAGCTGCCAAGATGATCATCACTAATCAAATCTCACTGAGATTTCTCAGGTCCTGTTGAATTTATTACCAAGTGCACAAGTACGGGAAGGTACAGGGACAGAGAAACACTGACTTGTTGCAGCATCACAGGCAAGTACTTTCAGATAATACGCGGAACACAAATTATACGATTCTCTGTCAGTAACAATCTGTAAATATGTTTTATGTCATTAACGATATATAAAATACATTGTGTCATGATCAATATTAAAATGTGCATTTTGTGTCAATAACAGTCTTGGAAATGTTGAATTAAACTTTCCCCACGGTCTGCCCCGCTATCCACACGTTTCCATTTCTCCCTCTCGAACTGTCGCTGTTTTTCTGCTTCGTCCCCCTCCAACTTAATTCTCTCCAGTCGCATCTATTCTAGACGTAACTGGACCTCCCCTTTCCCTGCAGGAAAGTGTTCTAACACCTCCGCCTTGAATATCTGCATCGTGACATAATGTTCAGCTATCTTACGTTGTATCTCAGCCTTCGTCATCCCTTTCTTCACCTCCGTGAGTTCCAAGGACTCCAGCATTCCCCACAACTCAGACTTTTTAGCCGTCTTTAAACCCACAGGCTTCGGACTTGACAGACACTCGTCAACATCCATTTCTGTTGCCTGCCTTTCTGGTTTTTCACACAACCAGATCAGATAAGGGAAATCTATCCCGATTCACCGGCACCCCAATTTGCGAATTCAAATCCCGAGACGATGCACCAATTTGTTACGTACCCCGTGACTGGGTTAACAGACCAGCAGGAAAGGAATGATACGTTGGAGTCTGGTGGTACCGTCACTAGAGGAGTTTGTTAGTAAAATAAGCAAAACAGTGTCAATAATGCAAATATACTTATAAAACAGGTTGGCAATAATAAACATAGAAGTGTAGGAATAATAATCAATAATAAGAAACAAGCTCTATCAATGTCTCGGGGTAAGTGAATTGTCATAGAAGAATATAAAGTTCAGTTCAGTTCAGTTCGTGCTGAGGTAGTTGTTGTTGTGTTGCAATGTTGGAGAGAGAGAGAGAGGGAGAGAGAGAGAGAGAGGGAGAGAGAGAGCGAGAGTTGAGCAGCTGCAGCAGGCAAACCTTCCATAGTCTTCTTGTTCCGTTGTACGGTTGGGGGTCATCGGTTATGACCCTTCCGTTCCGGGCTAGACCGTTTTTCTGTGACGGATTCGTCACCCAGGCAAGGGCGGACGCACACAAGTCCCCACCGGTCTGCCTTCATCCACCGTGCTCCGGACCGATTCTCCTGAACCGATCCTTCAGTCCCCCACCTTCCTGTGGGTGCCCAACACTCTTTCAGTGTCCACTGGTCTGTCTATCTGTGTCTCCGCAGACCCGTCGTTTAACTCCCCTTGATGGTGTATCAGCCGACCATCAACTCAAATGACCATGTCCATCAAACTCGGCCACTCCCTGCTGTCTCAGCAAGAATGTTAACGAGCAAAGAAGTGTCCTTGTAGCAAATGATTGTTTACCTTTCCATCAGTGAAGAAGCCATAATACTTAAATCATTCGTCTCTCTCTTATCTGTAGCAGTTGCCTCTACCCCTGTTCTTCCTCTCTCTCTCTCTCTCTCTCTCTCATTAGCAGCATAGTTCCCGGGGGGGGTGGGGTCAGCTCTGGACCACATTTCCATTTGGTTTGTTCAGCACAAGTAGCAATTGTCCTTCGATACAGACGAATGCCATCGTCATCTTATGGTCTTATTGGTCAGTTATAAAGAAGCCAGTGCAGCCTTTCGGTTTTATTAGACGTTTGCAAAGATTCGGCACGTCATCTAACAAAATTATGTTTGATACGCGGTGGAGTGTATATGATACTCAGGTTCATCAGCAATTTGTACCGCTCAAACCTCAGGACCCAACAACTATCCCTACTGCCCGCTACTAGTAACAGACTTATAAATCAGTCCCCGACTTCTCAATCGGTTTTCATTAGTCTCCGTTCCACGGGCAGACAGCAAAATCGCTCTTCCCCGAATCATTTTGTGCTTGCAGCGTTGGAGGAGATCTTCGGCCGCAGGAAACCTAACCTGGGATTCTTATTCCAAAAGGAGAGGCAGTCGGTAAACAAATTAGCACCTAAATGGTGAAATCCCCTGCGCCGAATGTTGTAAGGTGTTGAGGGCGACTACCCCTGGGACACTGGTCAGATACAGTGTGGAGCTTTATTTATCACCCCCAAAGTGTGTCCCCAAACGGGAAATGTTAGGGAGTTGTGGTTACTGTGTCCGATATGCTCAGCAACGGAGAGACTTGTCACCTGATCCGGTTCATTGTGTGATACCAAACCCCACATGGTCACTCCGGGGTGGGAGGGCGGGGAAGGAGTGTGGTATCCATGGAATACTTCCAATTGTGTGATTGTTCCTGACCTGCTACAGAGGCTTGTGGGTCTGCTAATTAAAACCGAACAGGTGTCATTCACCAGTCTTCGTTTAACATGACAATAATACTTATGGATAGACCGCTCAAATGAGAATTTTTTTCCCCAAAAAAAATCATGGCATTTCACCATCGATTGCAAAGGATGACAGATTGGTTATTTCCCTCCTTCAGGTGTCTCCATTACGGGAATGAACAGAACTGTTGCCGCTCCAGTGGTACATCACTGGCCACACTGGTATCATCACTGCTTACTCGGACCTGTCAGCAACCACACAGATAATGTCCCTGCTTGTCCGGTTCCCTCTGTAACGCAATGTTATTGGGTCTCACTGCTGGACACAGAGAGAATGTCACTGCATATTCAGTATCCCCTCTGGCAAAATTTGTACTTTCGTAGCTCGTCCAGTCTGTTGATGGACATAGCGAAAATATCCCTCTTTATAAACATGTTCCTCAACGCAATCACACTGTCAGCGATGATGCCCAGTCATCTGATCACATTGACACTCGATATTGGCACACATTGGTCTTGAATTTATTGGTCATTCCCGCTCCGTTGACAGCGAGTAAAAATGCTGGCAATGCCAAAACTCACAAACGGCAGAATCAATACTTCAAAACTACAGCCATACATGGAACTCGTGATCGGCTGCAAAGAAAGAGATGACAGGCAGAATTTCCATCCCGTGGAACGTGTCGATTTCGATTGGAGTTTACCGGTAATATAGTTTAGAGGCAGAGGTGTGAGGACAATGTACCAACGATCGACCAAAATGACAGCAGAAAATAAAGACGTTGAACTTGCATTTTGTTACTATTTTAAAGAATGACCAGGTGGTTAGCGAAAATACTCTTTTTCTGTGTCATCATTTTGGGCCGTGCTTACATTTCGAGGCCACCAGGGAAAGAGAGTGATTTTCCGGCATATTTTTATTTTTGTATATCTAAATGAAATTCGGTGTTATTCATTTATTTTCAAGACGTCTTACGCTCAAATATTTGCGGGCTCCGGGCTCGATGCAAACCGCGGCATTATTCAGTGGATAAAGAACATAATTTAAGAAAATAGGTGCGCCGTGTTGCTGATAATGGAACCATCGGAGAGCATTAGAATATCGAGACGACATCATTTACAACTTTCACCCATGTTTACTAGACGATTAATACAGTTAACATTTGAACAAATGTATATTGTATGCTGCGATAAATATACAAGTTTTTGTGATTCCAAACAGGATGTGTAGCAACAACATCAAGGGAGAATTGTTGCACAATCCTAATCAGATTAATTACAGTCAAGAAGCGACGTAGTTAATTCCTTATAGTATGGATACGTAGAACAAGCGAACAGATTTATTTTAGGAACATAGAAACGAAAAAACTACAGCATCACAAAGTTGTGCCGAACATATCCCGTTAGAAATTACTCGTCTTACCCATAGCCCTCCGTTTCTCTAAGTTCCACGTACCTATCTAAATAACCAAATAACCATATAACAATCACAGCACGGAAACGGGCCATCTCGGCCCTCCTAGTCCGTGCCGAACTCTTAATCTCACCTAGTCCCACCGACCCGCACTCAGCCCATAACCCTCCACTCCTTTCCTGTCCATAGACCTATCCAATTTTACCTTAAATGACACAACTGATCTGGCCTCTACTACTTCTACAGGAAGCTCATTCCACACAGCTATTACTCTCTGAGTAAAGAAATAGCCCCTCGTGTTTCCCTTAAACTTCTGCCCCCTAACTCTCAAATCATGTCCTCTCGTTTGAATCTCCCCTACTCTCAATGGAAACAGCCTATTCACGTCAACTCTATCTATCCCTCTCAAAATTTTAAATACCTCGATCAAATCCCCCCTCAACCTTCTACCCTCCAATGAATAGATACCTAACTTGTTCAACCTTTCTCTGTAACTTAAGTGCTGAAACCCAGTTAATATCCTAGTAAATCGTCTCTGCACTCTCTCTAATTTATTGATATCTTTCCTATAATTCGGTGACCAGAACTGCACACAATATTCTAAATTTGGTCTTACCAATGCCTTGTAGAATTTTAACATTACATCCCAACTTCTGTACTCAATGCTTTGATTTATAAAGGCCAGCGTTCCAAAAGCCTTCTTCACCACCCTATCTACATGAGACTCCACCTTCAGGGAACTATGCACTGTTATTCCTCGATCTCTCTGTTCCTCTGCATTCCTCAATGCCCTACCATTTACTCTGTATGTTCTATTTGGATTATTCCTGCCAAAATGTAGAACCTCACACTTCTCAGCATTAAACTCCATCTGCCAACGTTCAGCCCATTCTTCTAACCGGCATAAATCTCCTTGCAAGCTTTGAAAATCCACCTCATTATCCACAACACCTCCTACCTTAGTATCATCGGCATACTTACTAATCCAATTTACCACCCCATCATCCAGATCATGTATGTATATTACAAACAAATAATGTCTCTTCAAAGACCCTATCTCCACCACCGTTGCCGGCAGCCTATTCCAAGCACTCACCACTCTCTGCGAAACAAATCTTATCCCTGACATCTCCTCTGTACCCACACCCCAGCACCTTAAAACTGTGCCCTCTTGTGCAGCCATTTCGGCCCCGGGAAAAAGCCTCTGACTATCCACACGATCAATGCATTTCATCATCGTTCACACCTCTATCAGGTCACCTCTCATCCTCCGTCGTTTCAAGGTAAACAGGCTGAGTTCACTCAACCTATTCTCATAAGGGATGCTCCCGATCCAGGCAACATCCTTGCAAATTTCCTCTTCAGCCTTTCCACATCTTTCCTATAGTGAGGCGACCAGAACTGAGCACAAAACTCAAAGTGGGTTTTTACCGGTGTCCAATTGAGCTTCAACATTACCTCTCGGGTCCTAAATTCAGTTCGACGGTTGATGAAGGTCAATACACCGTATGCATACTTAGCCCGAGAGTCTACCTGCACAGCTGGACTCGGACCCCAAGATCCCTCTGATCCTTCATGCTACAAAGAGTCTTACTATTAATACTATATTCTGCCAACATATTTGACCTACCAAAATGAACCACTTCACACTTATCTGGGTTGGACTCCATCTGCCACTTCTCAGCCCAGTTTAGCATCCTATCAACGTCCTGCTGTAGCCTCTGACAGGCCTCCACAGTATCCACAACACCCCCAACCTATGCGTCATAAGCAAATTTACTAACCTATCCCTCCACTTCATCATCCAGGTCATTTATAAAAATCACAAAGAGTAAGAGTCCCAGAACAGATCCCTGAGGCACCTCACTGATCACCGACCTCCATGCATTTTGTGAAAGATCTTGAAATAATTTGTAAATATTGCTGTAATTAGAGAAAATGAAAAGAATAAAGTGGTCTCTGCAGATGGGGATTGAAGTGAAACACAATTTGATGAAGGTGCTTAAACTGTCCAGCAAGCGCACTCACCCACATCTGTCTGATTCTCTGGAGTATCACTACCTGGACAGGGATAGCACGACAGCTGACATAAAGCCGACGCCCTGACTGTACTATTGAACTGTTTGAATGATTACGTGTCTGGTTTATTGCTCATATAGATACTTCCGTTATATAAGTTGAATGGTCTGCACCGCGCTTTGATTAACACGTCACTTGCCACTCTGATGTTATCACTGCTGCTGCTGCTGCTGAAGATGATGATGAGCTGAGATGATGATATCATTTCTGGCAAAGATGACGGCGTCATTACTAATCCACGCCGATTGTTGACCATTATGATAATGTTTTCTCCTGCACAGTTGCTGACCAAAGTGATGATGTCACAGCGTACGCTGGTCATTCACCGAAATGCAGTCCTAAGAATCCATATTTTAAATTTATCCTCTTTGTAGAATATTCAGCTAGTGATTTATACAAATCCGTGAACGATCGTTGCAGTCAGCTGATCGTCCATGAGCTAGATCAAAGAGATCAACTAAGTTCATACCTGTATTTTAGGCATTTCTGTTTCTCGTTATTGTCTTCGATGGCTTTACTTCTCGGCATTCGCATTGGCATTACTGCCGCAAGCGATAGCGCAAATAACAGCTCAAGTAAGAGTTAGACCAGATGTTCCTGTTCTGCAGCTGCACCGCCAACCACCAGTGCAGGGTCATAATCTTTCCCCTACATGGCTTTCCATTCCATGTCTAATTAAGTCGCTACCCCAATGCAAGTAGATTCCAAATTGTCAGAATGCAACTGATCCCATTTCGAGATGGATAAGCCACGTTAATTACAGTCGGCAAAATTTAAAAAAAAAGCTACGAGGGGCCACGAAACAAGAGCGAAATGCAACTAAACACAGCGGTCAACAATGTATACTTCATGTAGGCAGAGTGAGAGCGAGGAATGACCGGTTGCGGACGGCTGTTTCTATGATAGCACAATGACGGTGGTTGAGAGCTGGGGTTGAATAGGCTGTGGATGACGAGTATTCACTGGGTGGCAGGGTAATCCCACTAGCTGCGTTTAGACCTGCATGTGCAGGCTTGGAGATGTCATCGGGAGCAGAATTGGCAGGATCCCCGCAACGAACGACGGCCGATCCTTAACGTTCCAGGATATTCCGGATCCATTCGATGGAAATCATCGTTGAGCGAAGGATCCAAGATGCAACAACGGCACCCAATAAACACCATCCCTTATATTCGATCATCCAACAACCTGTGAGTCGTGTACACTGGAGCACATTTAACCGTCCGAGGTTCCGGAGGTGCAGAATCGGGTAGGTTGGGCCGTCTTGGGGTAGACAGCTGGCTTGGGGTAGACCTTGTGGTTGTTAGGTGTGATCTTGAGGGGCGGTGCCGGCTGGAGACGGTAAGTGACTGGGATGATGCGTTGGATTATCTTCAAACCGGAGAGAGAAAGTAGTTGTGCAGGGGCGGATATCAAGTGGACAGCCAGACAATTCCCCAAGCCTGTTAGGTCTAGATGGGCGGCAGAGCAATTCTCATGGCGGCAGTAGGCATAGATGGCGGCTGGAATGGCCCTCCATGTCTTCATCGAAGTACTGAGCAGCAGCGTACCAGGACTCTGGCTAACGGAACCTCCAACGCGGGCTCCTCCGCAGGGAACAGCGGAGGCTGGTAGCCAGGAAGACATCAAAGGGTGATATACAAGTTTCAGAGTAGGCGTATAGCCTGTGGGACTGCTCGGTGAAGGGAACATACTTCTTCCATGTGAAAGGTCAGAGACGGTATATCATTGAAAAACGCATGCAATTGCTGATTTGTTCATTCTGACTGACCGTTGGTCTGCGGATAATCACCAGAGGAGAACTCCACTGATGTCGGAGGAGGAAATAAAAGTTTCTCTAGATCGGAGACGAATTCGGATCGTCGGGCCTGCATACTGTCCTGACGGAAGCAATGGAGGTGTGCTAAATGTAGAGCTAAGATCACCGGCTCATCGGCTGACGGAAGCCTGGGTAGGACAATTAAATAGCCGGTTTGAACGACTGATCTACCACTCTCATGACCACGTGGCCCCATCAGAAGGTGCTAATCCCATTATGAAATCCATGGCGATGAGTGAGTTTGAGCGTCGAGGTACTGCTGGGCACCGCAGGAGGTAACAGAGCCGCTGGTTGGACACACTGAAGGCAGAGATCGATGAACTGACGTACATCTGCGATGATGGAAGGTTACGAGAGCCGGCGACGCATGCTCCAGAGTAAATCGAGAATACGTGGCGAAGTTAAGGAGGCTCTAAACGGCGAATCATTTGCTTGCATCTTCGGAAACAGTTCTATTTCCATCTTTAATGTCTTTATTCTTTTCCTTTCAGAATATTTTGAAGACCCTGCCCTGGAGTTACACGCTGACTTCGGTTCTTCGAGGAATGGGACCCGTTCTCGGCATTTCAGGGCTGACCGTTTCTCAAACGACGCCGACAGGAATTAGTCCTGTTTATTTATTCTCCTTGCTTCCTGTCATTCAGCCAATCTTCTATGCACCATAGCATCTTTCAGTAATACCTATGGCGTTCTACCTTCTTTAGCACTCTCGTGTGTGGCATCTTGTAAAAGGCTTTCTGAAAATCCAATGAAACAACATCCATTGATCTCCGTTTATCTCATCTGCCTTTTGTTGTTGACAAAGAATTCCAACAGCTTTCAGGCCGGACTTTCCGTAATTCGGCCGATTTTATTATGTGTCTCCATGTCACCGAGACCTCATCCTTCATAAAGGTTCGTCTTTTCAACTTCTGAGGTCAGGCTACCTGCCGTATAATGTTCTGTCTATTGACCATCTCTCTTCGTAACAAGTTATGTGGATTGACGTTTCCTATATTCTAGTGATGTGGACTATTCCAAAATCCAATTGGTATTGAAAGTTCGCCGCTAATGCTTCCACAGTCTGGCAGATCCCTGTTTCGGAATACTAAAGTCTCTTCCGTCTGGTCCAGATGACAAATTTAACTCCACATCTGTCAGCCTCCCAGGCTCCTTCTCCTCAGTAATAGCAACTTCTATGGCTTGATAGTCTCGTTCGACTGGCATACTGCTGGCGTCTCTCACGGTGGGAAAAGACAGGAGTTATTGAATTCGTCCGCTATTTCTTTGTTTCCTCATTCAGAGGAACGAGAGGTTATGTTGGTTATTGCATTAACAGCAACATACAAACGCCATATTTCTATTGTTGTCGCCTGTAACAGAAGCAATTTCCGGAGTGAAACAGAGCAAACCATGATGTTACACCTTTGATGACGAAATCGATGGACAGCAAAGCCTTGGAATGGACCAGATGAGCAACAATCATGAAACCGAGGGATGAGCCGGAGAGCGTTTCCCAACAACGTTCACTGACTTCTCGAATCGTCTTATGAGATTTTGCAATTTTGTGTCAAGCTACCCACACCTCATCACAATTGGGATTTCACTTGAATGAAATCATGTTTATTTTTACCCTATCTGTTGGGCAATAAAACGTCAGCCTTGTGCAGTATTGAATATTCAGTGTGCTGGATCGAGTATAAATGAATGACCGTGGAGATTCATCAGCTCAGAGTTTCTTCAGCGAGATCGCGGGCAGCTGGAAGACAGGCTGAATCTCACACAGAATGCTTGAAACATTTTACCGTGTGAGAAAGATATATTACCTGATCGTTTCCGTTATCGGTGTTCCTGGTAAGGACAGAGGCGAACTAACATTTGCAGATTTGTGGGCACAGTACTTGGACTCGGTCAGTTACCGACAGCGTTGTGATGCCGGTGTATCAGTGAGTGCGGTGCAGACACTGCGGCCAAACTGCATGTTCGTTCAGCAGTCCCCTTGCAGTGCTCTCGGCTGAAAATAAACCGGTAGCTTAAAGAGATGTAGAGCGGAAGATTTGGCAAGTGGATTCATGCAAGACAGTTTTGATTTATCAATGGAAATTCGCTGGCAAAGTAAACTCTGATAGTTCATCGTGACCGGTACCTTTACGGCCTCCTTGGTGTTATTTCGTATTGATCAAGCACTGTGCTTCAAATTCAATTTTAAATGTATTGCGCTGTTTTTAAGGAATTGCTGCAAGTTTGAATGGAACGGGTAAAGCTAATCACCGGCGGGATTCAGGGGAGACCGGTAAACATCGTTTGTGATTCAAACTCTGAAACATCGGGAGCATAGAAAATTCAAATCAGGGTCTGTGGGTGTTTTACTGTAACAGGGTTAGTTTGCATATTCTATTTTTCGTGTAGTGGGGTGGGAGTTAAGAGCCAAACCAGCGGTGTTTGTTAAAGGTCAGACGGCCTGTGTTACATGTGATACTCGGCTCAGAAACTAAAATAATTTAGAATAATCTGCAGTGTTTTGAGGCAAACTCCAAAGGAGAAACTGCTGCGAAGCATCTACATTGGCTTTGCTTCAGAAATTAGATGCTTTAACCACCAAATGAAAGATGTCTAAAAAGTCCAGAATATTTAAAAAACGAAACTAGGAATTTTCTGATACAATGAGAAGGAACCGCGGATAAGAGCAGTTGTAGAATTTAAAAGAAGCGAGCCTGTGGGTGGGGGAGAAAGGAGAGTCGAGGAGGAGACGAAGACATGCGAACAGGTGAAATCAACGCTTTGAATTTTGTAAATCGTCCAAGGCGGAGGGAGAGGGACTCCGCCGTATGGAGAGTGTGTCAGGAAAGGGGGATCTGAACACAACCCCTGAGAAAGTTGCCGAGGTATCCAGCCTTTACACATCAGTCGAAAAACTGATGGCAGGAGATTTATGTTTATTTCTCCAACCCACACTCAGCGATCAGTTGACAATGCATCCTTCCCAAACGCAGGTCTGTATCCAGTACAGAAAACTGTTACCTTTCACCCAGCAGGCACGCGTGTGTGGCATATGCGTCTCCCGCTTTGCAACCTTTAAACCTCCAGAAATGAATAGAGTCCAAAGTTCCAGCTTGTCTCTGCCCTGAGACCCACGGAACGGAGAGACAGTAATTCACTCTTTCTTTTTGCTGTTCCCTCAGTGAATTTAGTGGCTATTGCGATCCTGTCCCGGGGAAAGTGCGGCATCTCTACCTGCACCACTCGCTACCTGGTGGCCATGGCAACGGCAGATCTACTAACCATCATCTTTGCGGTCATATTTTGGCGGATCAGTTATTATTACTTCCCCGGGACTTTCCTGGACATCACCCCCGTGTGCAGTGTGATCTCCGCCTTGGGAGAGGCAGCCACAGACTGTTCTGTCTGGTTCACCGTCAGCTTTACGTTTGATCGGTTTGTCGCCATCTGTTGCCAGAATCAGAAAGCAAAATATTGCACCGGGAAAACTGCCGCTGTGGTTCTGACAACAACCGGCGTCCTGCTCTTTTTTAAGGATGTGCCCTACTTCTTTCGATATCGTCCTTTGAAAGTGATCGACAATATACCCTGGGACTGTATTACAAAGCCGGGCTACTATACGGACCCCGGGTGGGTGGGATTTAGATGCTTTTCTATCGTTCTGACGCCGTTACTCCCATTCGTGTTAATACTATTGTTCAACGCGCTGACAGTCAGACACATTTTAGTAACGAGTCGCGTCCGTAAGGGGCTGAGGGGTCAGAGCAAGGCGGAGAACCGCAGTGACCCGGAGATGGAGAGCAGGAGGAGGTCTGTGATCTTACTTCTCTCCGTCTCCGGAAGCTTCATCATCCTGTGGTCGGTGAATGTTGCCGAATTCCTTTATTACACCATCGCCGGATTGGATCAGATTAATTACAACGATTCGGAATACATATTTGAACACTCTGGACACATACTGCTGGTGTTCAGTTGCTGCACAAACACTTTTATTTATGGAATAACTCAGAACAAGTTTAGAGAGCAGTTCATCAGCGCTGCGAAACATCCGCTCATGTCAATTATTCAACTAATTAATAAACTAGCTATTTAAGTTCCTCTCAGAGGCAATCACAGTGTTTTCCATCTGCACACTGTAGAACGGGCCGTCACAGGAAAGTGGGGTTGCAGGGAGCATAAAACCGGTTTCGTGCCCGAGAGACACAGCACGGGAAAAGACCCACAGCCAGCGACGCCAACCCCCTACCAGTTATTAAACTCATTAAATTTATTTTCCTCATTTTTCCCCATGTTCCCGCTTTCCTTACCGCCATCCTTCTTTTAATAATGTATCCCTCATCACTGCGTAAATACGCAACGCTCATCTGACCTACAAAGCCGTTGCATCTCGGCGACGGAAAGGAAACGAGTCTCCGAGCGGAAATACTGCCGTCATCCGGAGAAGGGGCGGGATTCACTGAGCGACCGGAGATCAGATCGGGACCGGCTCGGATTGCACAGACTGAGCAGGCAGCACCGCAGAGAGAGTTAGCTGATGGTATCCAACATCAGCACGTCTCTCAGTTCTCAGTCAGCTGGCAATATCCACGTCTACCGATATCCTAACTTCAACTGTCGAGTTTACCTGTGTTCAGTGCGATGGTATGAAATTTTAGATGTGTTCTACTCACAATATTCTGCTCAAAGTCGAATTATCATCTGAAGCGAGTCATTTTCTAAAGGTTATTGCCTGAATTTATGAGGAAGGAACCTTCCTTCTTTGTTTCCCTGGGTGTACTTTAATCAATAACAAAGAGGTGTAATGACCGCAATGTAGCAGAAGCCACCGATAGGCAATTTGGTAAGGCTGTGTGTGAAGGCCCGATGGTTGATTCAGACAATCTATTGACATGGGATAAAACAATTAAACCACAGGATATCGGAATAGTAGTAGGCCATTCGTTCTATCGAATTATTTCACCTATCCTTTAGTGGGTGATCTGTTCCTCAACCTCAATCTCCTTCCTCCAATAAGCCGTTAGCAACCTCTCCAATCAAAATATTTAAACCCTTTTCTTCACTAGACCCAGTGACTTGGTCTCCACACCTTCCGAGGCAGCAAATTCGAGTCCCCTTGAAGTGAGTGCCCGCATTGCATTTGCCTTTATAACTCCGAAATAACCTGTAAATTAGCCTTCAGGGAATCTAGAACAAAGACCCAAAAATCCTTATGTATTTATCACTTCTGAATTTTCTTCAGTTAGAAACGTTTCGACACATTAACCTTTCGTTCCGAAGTGTATCCCTCACACCTCCATACACTGAATTCCACCTGCACTTTGCTCACTCTGTCAAACTCACTGTATGTCAGCGATACTACTTCTCTCTGCAGGTAAATCCTGCCCATCCGAACCCCATCCATTCGCCGACTCTCTACTGCTGTAAAGCTGTCCAACCAGTAGTTCCCTGGCTTGTATCTTGCTTCCCTTATATAAGGACACAACATTAGCTGTCTCCCGCACTTTCAATACATTAGGTTCTGATAAGGATTGGACAAGGATGGACCTCCACGGGAGGATTGTGGGATAGATGGCAGGAATGTTATACCAGGGCACACAAATCCCTGAAATACCCGGCAAGGAGAATTGATTCCAAACAATTTCTTTATTGTTTATTACAGAATATCAGTCCGGTGCTTCCGCTCCTTCCCCACTCCCATCCGCTTTTCCCTGGAATCCCCTCTCACCCTGCCCCCCTCCCCACTCTCAGACTACAATTGAAATCAATGAATGAAACAGGTTTATCATCACACACATATGCCATGATTTATTTTCGGCAGCAGTACAGTGCGAATATTAAATTACTACAGTACGGTGCAAAAGTCGGTGGCACCCTATGTACATATGCTCAAGAATTTTGTACAGTATTTTAAAGGCAGTATTTCACGTTTCTCTTCTATAATTTAAAAAAGCAATATTCATGGATCTACTAAAGTGCTGCCATGACCCTTTGACGTCACCTGTTTTGATCCAAACTGCCTGTATCTGGAATTATCTGTTTATTTCTTCCATGACCATTGCCAAATGAACTGCCCTAACTTTGTCGTCACTGCCCTTGACACGAACACGAACATTCTTCCACTGTTTTCCTAAAGGCTGCACATTTTTCCGGCGTCATTTCCGATGTCCTTCCCCATGCCACCTAAACTACGGTCCGCGCGTTTAAGGTCTTAGACTTCAATGTCTGCAGTCAGTTCTATCTTTTCTCTCTAAACACCTCTAAACCAGCAGAGTGATGGCCATCGGTCCCAAGCAACTTCCACGCTAACACATCAGCCAATCGAACAAACTCATTCCTTCAACGGCGATCGAATTCAACCATTTGACTTTTAGTATCATTTTTATTTAACCTCACAAAGCATTCCAGGGAGCAATGAACGCACTTCAGCCAATCGAAGTTGTTGACGCTTGGGCAGTCCCTCGCAGTATTTCAGATGATAAATTCATCAAGTATTACACCCTATTATTTTTAATGTATCCTCCCCTTACCTCCTTATATACATCTATCTCTACTTCCTGCTAATGATTGGGCGTCCTGTTGTGTTTTTTTGTACATTAGGCCATTACATCTAAATAAACAGTTTGCTCGTAGTATTGAGATTTACAACAATATTCATGAGGAGACGGTTCTCGGGATCCAAGTTCACACCGCATTGAAAACGGCTACACATGTTGGTAGGGTGGTAGAGAAGGCGCTGTGGGATGATTGCATTTATCAGTCGATGAATTGACTATTAGGAAATCGACAAATTTCTGACGATTCATTATAAAATTATCATTAGGCTACATGTGAAATATTGCATTGAGGTCTGGCCTCTGTATTTCAGTCAGGATATGGAGAGTCTGATAACGGCGCCGGTGATGTTTTCCAGATGATGCCTGCATTAAAAAACATGCGCTTTCGGCGATTTTGGACAAAATTAGGTTTCGTTTTTTTGTATAACCGAGTGGATTTATAGACTTATGAGATTCAGAGTCATGGTTAGACCAGAGAGTCAGTATCAGTCCGACAGGTTTGAAATGACTATCACCAGTGTGCATGCATTGAGGTTTGTAGGAGGAAATTTCAGAGGTAATTTATGTCTCTCATTCCTCGGTGCCCTCGTCTGTTTTTCGTGGATGTCAACGGACAGTAAGATTTTCCGATTGTATACTGTAGACATTCTCTGATATTTAACCGGAACCCCTTGAACCATTTTGTTAAATATTCTGGAATGTGTTCTGCATTTACTTATTTATCCTTCCCCGTTTGGGATTCTCGTTTCCCTTGACCCAGTTCCGAGATCAGCGCTCATGAAACTATTGATACAAAACACCGCACCAGACATGCTGAAGGGAATGGAAAAGGGAAGCCAATGCAAAACAAGGCTGGAGAACAGTGTGATTCATCAGGGCTGGTACAGTCCTAATCGGAAAAAAGAGACCAAACCGGCGAATGAGAGACAATCTTATGACTAGTGACTAGAGATGGGCGACGTGGACTCATGATATATCGAGGCAAGGGTACAGAGGCAGTAAAATTCGGGACGTCGGAGTTTAATTCCGGCTTCCTCCGTGAGAAAGATTATATGTTCCTTCCTATTCGGCACGGGATCCTCGGGAGACTCTGATTTTCTCTCACAATAAAAAGACTTACTTCTTATTAGGTTCATTGATAATTCTAAATGTCCCAGTGGTTAGGCCAGGGTTAATAGGTTGGTTAATAGGTTGGCCAGGGTTAATAGGTTGGTTGCTGGGCAAAACGGTCTCAGGGCTGACGTTATATAAGATTTGGTGAGGCCTAATTTGAGTATCGTGCGCAGATTCGGTTACTTTTCTACAGGAAAGGTATACACGAGGTTCAATGAGTACAACAACATTTCACAAAGATATTGACTCGCATGGAATTATTGATTATAAGGAAAGTTTCAATCGGTTAGGACTGCATTCTTTGCAAAGTAGAAGTTGGAGAGGAGATTTGGCAGAGGTATTGAAAATCATGAGGGCACAGATGCGGCAAATACAAAAAAAAGTTTTCTCCACTGTGGTTCGTGGGGACTACAAACAGATGTGATGGGGTAAATTTGAAAGATAAGAAGTTCAAGTGGGAAGAAGTGGGGGATGTTCTTCACTCAGAGGATCGCGAGGGTGTGGAATGAGCTGCCGGCACAAGTGGTGTATACATGCTCGATCTCAACGTTTGAAAATTTCGGATAGGTACATGGATAGTAGAGATGTTCCCGGTGCATGTTAATCAGAGTAGGCAGTCTGAATACTTCCGGCACGGCCTTGTTTTTACATTGTTACTTCTCCATGAATGATGTTATCGGCACAAGAAAGTGGGGTAAAATTAGAGGAGTAACAGGAAAATCATCGCGAAGTTTATATTAGAATCCAAATCTCTGCGGTATTGATAAAGGCGAGAAGGTAACCGAAGATTAATATAATGCCGTAAATACCGGGCGCTCGCAGATTCGAGTCCTGAATAATTTGGGTGTTGATGTTACCAACTGTTTTCACCGCGGCTTAAACTGTAAGAAGCACAAATATTTGCGCGGCTGACGTGGGGTGGTTGTGGTGCTGCTCGCGACAGAGAAAACAAAGAAAAACAGAGAGATTGAATGCGTGTGTGTGTGTGGGGGGTGGGTGAGTGAGAGATAGAGAGAGAGGAGAGGCAGACGGAAAAGGTGGAACCTAGAAGACCGTGGCGAAGAATTTGAACAGAGAGTCTGTATGGTGGGACTAGGAAGGGGTGGAATACAGGGGGTTGGAAAAAGAAAGCAATTTAACATGTTAAAGTAGGTTTAAAATTTTGCAGCACACGGTTATTCTTCCTGATGTTAGTCTCAATGACAACATTTGAGATGTGAGCTCCGTTGAAACCACAATGCATCCTCATGCGACAATACATGACAATAGCTTTGAAGGCTAATTCTCCCGTTACGCAGTGTACGTTATCCACGAACCTCCTTAGGTTTAAATCCGTTTATATTCGACTGGAAATTATATATAATTTCTATTAATTCTTCTTTCTTTAAGTTACCTTTGCCAGGTTTGAAATACAATGCGCTACTGTTAGAAAAGCAAATGTTCATTATATTTACACCTGGATGCCCATGACAGTAAACTTGAACACAAACTGAAAAGTTGATCTCAAGTTCATTTGAAGCACTGAAACCCAAACAATGTTTCTGCCCAGGATTGAACTGGGGACCTTTCGCGTGTGAAGCGAATGTGATAACCACTACACCACAGAAACCGTGCAAAGCGCTCAGTGCTTTGCGCTCTTGAGCAATGACCCGAGGCATCCCCTCCCCGCCCTGCTCTGAAGTACAGCAATAAGAACAAAACATTGCCCACTGTTACTTTCCGTTTTCAGTAACACGTATTAAATAGTTTAGGACTTTATTCCCTAGAATATGGGTATAGGTAGAGTGTTACAAAGACGTGGCTGTGGAACAAACCTAAGTGCTGAACACGGGCGTGGAATGGGTGACAAGGCAGTGTTTACCCGGGGTCTTGGTTTCAGTACAGAATTCAGAAACGATGCTCGACTTAGAACTGATCGTCCTAAGAACCATGGGGTGAGATTACTCAAACACGAGTCAACCATCGATCTGGCAGCTCCTTGTTGTGGTCACAGGATTTTTACCCTGCATTTGCTGATGGAAAGCAGGTGTTCGTAGTTATTGGAACCTGGGAATGATTGGGAACTAAACGAGGTGATTGAGCCACAATTCCTGAGGAACATAGCCAGGTAGGCGATTGCCAGAAGACATCTAGACAGAACCCCCCCACCCCCCGCCAACAGGAGCCTCCCGGCGACCCTCCAGGCCTGTCTGGATGGTTCCGATTAGAGTCCTGGATGAGGGAAGTGTCTCGGGGAAAGGAGCGGGGGAACCAGGAACTCTCTTCAGGACCGTACCTTTCCAAGTCCACCAGGTATTGGAGACACCTGCCCCGACGGCGCACATCAGTAGTCGTCGTTCAGTGTATGCCGGATTGTTGTCGATGAGACGGACAGGTGGAGGAGTCTCAGCCGGGGGACACATGGGGCTGACGGAGACTGGTTTTCACTGAGACACATGAAAAGTTGGGTGAATGCGCATGGACCTTGGCAATTTCAGGCGGACCGCTGTGGGATTGATAACCTTTTCAGCCTTGAATGGTCCCAGGAAGCGGGGGGCGAATTTCCTCTGTTCTCTTTTGAGCGGGATGCCCTTGCAGGAAAGCCACACCCTCTGCCCAGGTTGGTACTTCCGTTGTCAGAGTCCGGTGTCGGTTGGCTGTTTTCTTATTTTGATTTGTTGACCTGAGTAGGGCCGCGCGTGTTTTCTCCCTAATCTTACGGCACCGATCAATATGGTCCCGAATCGACGGTACCGCAATCTGTTCTTCTTGCGCGGAGAACAGCGGGTGTTGGTACCCAAGGGATCACTGGAACGGAAACCTCCCAATGGCAGAGCTCACCATAGAGTTGTGGGCTTACTCAACCCATTGGAGGTGATGGCTCCAGATCTTGGTTGATCCTTTCCGTCTGCGCGATCGTCTGGGGGTGGAAGCCGGATGACAGGCTGGCCAATGCACCTAAGGCCTGACAGAAGGCCTTCCATAGCTGCGAGATGAACTGGGGACCTCGATCGGAGACGATGTCCGCGGGGATTCGTGGAGGCGGAAGACTTGGCGGACGAGAAGATCTACGGTTTCTTTAGAGGAAGGGAGTTCAGGGAGGGCCACAAAGCGCACCGCCTTGGAGAATCGGTCTACCACAATGAAGACAGCTGTGTTTCCGTGGGAGGGGGGTCGACCGGTGAAGAGGTCTAGGGCGATGTGTGACCAGGGACGACCAGGAACAGGTAGAGGACGAAGAAGAAGAAGGTCGTCGATGAGAGTCCTTCCCTCGGGCACAGACGGAACAAGCCGAGACATAGGAACGGGTGCCCCCTCCGTGGACGGCCACCAAAAGTGCTTCCTCAGGAGAGCCAGGGTCCGATCACTCCCGGGGTGGCAGGTGAACCGGGATGTGTGACCACATTGGAGAACCTGAGGCCTGACGGAGACCGGCACGTACAGGCGATCGCCGGGTCCGTTACCAGGGTCCGATCACTCCCGGGGTGGCAGGCAAACCCGGATGTGTGCCCCCATTGGAGAACCTGAGGCCCGATGGAGACCGGCACGTACAGGCGATCGCCGGGTCCGTTACCAGGGTCCGATCACTCCCAGGGTGGCAGGTGAACCGGGATGTGTGCCCCCATTGGAGAACCTGAGACCTGACGGAGACCGGCACGTACAGGCGATCGCCGGGTCCGTTACCAGGGTCCGATCATTCCCGGGGTGGCAGGTGAACCGGGATGTGTGCCCCCATTGGAGAACCTGAGACCTGACGGAGACGGGCACGTACAGGCGATCGCCGGGTCCGTTACCAGGATCCGATCACTCCCGGGGTGGCAGGTGAACCGGGTGTGTGACCCCATTGGAGAACCTGAGGCCTGACGGAGACCGGCACGTACGGGCGATCGCCGGGTCCGTTATCAGGGTCCGATCACTCCCGTGGTGTCAGGCGAACCGGGTGTGTGCCCCCATTGGAGAACCTGAGGCCTGACGGAGAGAAGCACGTACAGGCGATCGACGGGTCCGTTACCAGGGTCCGATCTCTCCCAGTGTGGCAGGTGAACCGGGATGTGTGACCCCATTGGAGAACCTGAGACCTGACGGAGACCGGCACGTACAGGCGATCGCCGGGTCCGTTACCAGGATCCGATCATTCCCGGGGTGGCAGGTGAACCGGATGTGTGCCCCCATTGGAGAACTTGAGGCCTGACGGAGACGGGCACGTACAGGCGATCGTCGGTTGCATTCCCTGGGTCGGGTTCGTCCCGCTGGGCTTCATTTACTTTAGCCTGGATCTCCCAAGTGAGGGTGGCCTCACGCAGGATGGTGGGAGGATCGTCTCGGGAATGGAGGTGTCATCCTTGGAGTCATGCTGGCGGGATAGCGCGCCTGGCTTCCCGATCTTGGATCCTGGACAGTACGTGAGGGTAAACTTGAACCGCCCAAAGAACAATGGCCAACGGGACTGGCGGGAGTTCAATCGGTTGACGGTCAGAATATGCCCCAGGGTCTTATGATCAGACACTCTCGCAGTATAAAGAAAGCAGGGACCATAAGTGTCCTCCATCCCGTCACTCGAAGAAATAGAAACAGGGACGATAATAGTCCTCGACCCTGTTACTGACAGAAAAGAACGACGACCCAAGTCTGGAGCGGGCCAGTGGATTGGAAAGGGGCACTAGCATGGCTGAGAGAAAATCCACAATGGCTGGTGCTTTACGGGTTAATTGGAATGGTGCATCCTAAATAAGAATAAATATTGGAAAGGGCGGATGAGGCAACCATGGCTGATACTAGAAAGTAAAGACAGCATAAAGCCAAAAGTGAGGGTTTATAATGTAGCAAGCATTAGAGGGAAGCCGGATGATTGGGACGCTTTTAAAACTGGCCAATACTGGAGAAAATACCTTTGTTCAGACATATGAATATTAAAAGGGATGCGAGTGTGGCTATCAGAAAGCTGGAAAATGACGCGGAAGAAGCAGTAATGGGGGGAAAAGAAAAGGGACGGACTGAATGAATATTTTGCGCCAGGCTGCTCTGTGGAAGACTCCAGCATAATGGCAGGCAGCGAGAAACACGTGTCAGAGGGCATCAGTGAGAGTGGATGTTATCACCTGGAGAAGGTGCCCGTGAAGCTGAAAGGTCTGAAGTTAGATGTCATCGGGACCAGTTGGACTACACACAAGGGTTCTGGAAGTGGTAAGTGACGAGATTCTGTAGGCACTCCTTCACGTATCATTATTTATATACAACAGCTCCATAGCAAAGAAAGCCCAGCAGCGTCTCTACGTTCTGCGAAGGCTGAGGAAAGTCCATTTCCCACACCCCCATCCTCATCACATTCTACAGGGGTTGTATTGAGAGCATCCTGAGCAGCTGCATCACTGGCTGGTTCGGAAACTGAACCAATAATGATTCCAAGGCCCTGCAGCGGATAGTGAGGTCAGCTGAGAAGATTATCGGGGTATCACTTCCCGCCATCACGGACATTTACAGTACACGCTGCATCCACAAAGGAAACAGCATTATGAAGGACCACAAGCACCGCTCCTACAAACTTTTCTCCCTCCAGCCGTCGGGGAAAAAGGTACCGGAGCATTCGGGCTCTCACGCCCAGACGATGTAACAGTTTCTTCCCCCCAAGCTATCAGACTCCTCAACACCCAGAGCCTGGACTGACACCTTACTGCCCTATTGCCTTGTTTATTATTTATTGTAATACCTGCACTGTTTTGTGTACTTCATGCAGTCCTGTGTCGGTCTGTACTCTAATGTAGTTTTATTATGTGTTGCTTTTTACGTAGTTTACTCTACTTTTTTGTACTGTGTTATGTAACACCATGGCCCTGAAAAAGTAGTCTCATTTTTACTATGTACTGTACCAGCAGTTATGGTCGAAATGACAGTAAAAGTGACTTCACTTGATATTCGAGAATAGATCCTGATGACTGGAGAATTATGTCTGTCACTCCACTCTGAAAGAAAGTTAGGCTGAAGAATGGACAATAAAAGAAAGGTAGCCCGACTTGAACGTGTTAGATAACTCAAAAGATTCCAAGCAGATTGAAGATCAAAGATAGTTGAGGAGAAAGGGAGGAGATTTGTCAAATAAATCATCGTGCGGTACGGTGATGCACCTTGGAAGAAAGGATAAAAAGTCTCTAAATGGGGAAGGTTTTCTGAAATCAGAGGTGCAAAGAGACCTTGTGCAATATTCCCTAAATGTTTACTTCCAGGCTTAGTCAGCGGTAAAGGAAGGCAAATGCAATTTTAACATTCGGTTCAGGAGGGGTAGAATATATAAGCAACAATGTAATGTTGACATATGTCCGTCATTATAAACCTGATTCTGATCCCGACCTTTATCCCCAACAATGGAAATCTCCTTCATTTACGATACTGACGGCAGTGTTATCGCTCCATATTCACGTTCTGACGTAACTGTGTTGGAACAAATTCCAAAGCTGTCGAATTATACTATTTGTATTGGAATGATGAATCACCTTTTCCAGTACCGAAAATAAGTACAACCATCACTTCAGTTGTAGTGCTACGGTGGGTGCAAAGAACATTAATGGAGCTGCGATGGCCGAGTGGTTAAGGCGTTGGACTTGAAATCCAATGGGGATTTTCCGCGCATTGTTCGAATCCTGTTCGCAGCGCTCACACTGCAGCGCCAGGGAATAGAAACCTCACTGCCAACAAAAATTTAACACCCTTGCTGCTGTCTGTGTTCAGTTGACAACTACGTACCAGCCGGCAGATTTATAGATTTTTACACTCATTGTGCAACTTTCATTTCTATTACGACTCTGACCAATCCCCCTCTGGGCAGCATAAACGCTTTGTAGTTTGCAGCTTCACCGACTTGTAAAACTAAAAGAATCAAATGCAGAGAACGGATATTTCAGCGTCAGTGTAAAGAAGTGGACTTCATCCTTTCACTGAAGTGGGCAGCACGGTCTCTGAACGTGAAAATCTTTCGCCGGTTTCATATCCCTCACTGTACAGACTCCCCATTGCTCTTTTGTCCAGCGAGCGACCCCGCCTATTGCCATAGACAAATCGGTTCGCTGACCTTCCGTCAAAATCACCATCGCCAATTGCCACAGAGCGGTGTAATTGTCCGACATCAACAAATCTCGTCAAGTGACGTACAACCTACCTAGCTCCCATTCGTGTATGCAGATGTCAATCCAACGTGTTATCCAGTTGTGGAAAGGGTTTCATCAAGAGTTGTTCCCTCCCACAGACTCTGACTGCTTCTGCCTCCACAAAATCCCGTCAATACCGAGCAAAACTCAGTACAATGTCCCATTATATAACATTAATATCAATAGGCTTCTGAACGAAGCTGGGGGCGCTGCCAGCGCGTCGAAATAAAGGCGGGCGACAGAAGTTTACCTCCTTTCACCTGGGGAGACGGTAGAAGATTTGGTGGAGGTGACCGGCCGACTTTTGACCGGCAACTGCTGTATGGGGGGGAGGGAGAATTGAGAAAATGTCTGGGCCAGCCTGATCTTATTGAATGCCAAGGCTGGATAAAAAGGACTAGACACTTCCCTTCTTTCTGTTGTCTGTCTGTTTAAAGAAAAGGAATACACAGGCCTTTCTTGGGCCTGGATGCTCTCCCGTGGATATAATAGTTCGCAATCTATGGCATCAGTTTGCTTGAGGAATCATTTCCAAGGCTGAAACAGGCACAAGATTGATATCCATCTTTTGTTAATGATGCAGAATTGTACAATATATGTTTTGCGTACTGTCTGTCTTTTCTAGCCTGTAATGATGCTGCAAGTGTTTCATTGTACCTGTCCCTCACCGTCCCTGTGCACACGGCAATAAACCCGACTGGACCTGACAATACTCACTGAGATTTGAGCAGTGATGACCCCGGGCAGATGAGTCAAGGTGATGTCGGCAAACTGAGTGAGTAGGACCAGAGTCCAATATGGGAAATGTATGGTCACCCTCTTCTACAGAGAGACAGCGTCTCTGAGTGGATTGAGGTGCAGTGAGGAGTGAAGAAGATCAAACCTACATTGTATCGATTGCAAGTTATTGTCTGTAAGACCTCGCACAGTTATTTCCAGCTTTATTGAGACAGCACCTGCGATATTTTTCACAATGTCATGTTCTGCTCATATATTTTGTGGTTTTATGGTGCTGAATCAGGCGGATGAATGTTAAGCATAGACAGGAATCGGCTTGTTGTGGAAGCAAGTTAATACACAAAATAATTTAAAATAAACACATTAAATTACAGCAGGCAATATCTTAATTCCCTGACCGGGAACCGAACCCGGGCCGCGGCGGTGAGATCGCCGAATCCTAACCACTAGACCACCAGGGAAGCTGATAAAGTTCTGACTACAGTAGTAGACAACTACCAAACCAGCAAAATATGAAACAAAACCTATAGATGAATAATAATGAATAAATGTGATAAATATTGTCACGAATCTACTGCTCAGCACTTTGCGTACGGCGTGCTCACCCAATGTTTCAGGTTAAGAAACACTCTGGACTCTGAATGAATCAGTGGGAAACACTCGTTCTCCAGAGTCTTCATAAAAATGGTAACATTCAGATTCTCTTATGAGCCCTGAGTCATTTTTGTTTCTGTCTATCGCCTCGAAGCAAATCAGTACTCTGCCCTCCGATTCCCGCGACATTGTTGCCGATACATCTGGTGTCTTGTTCCTTACTCTCCGCCTTGGTGGAGGTAGGAGAAAGAAAACCAGACGTTCAGAATGCACGAAATATGGTCTGGGGGTGGAATAGTAAGCTTTTCCTGATCGTGCTCTAACAGTGGTCGAGTGTGCGGGAGCCCCTGGTACTGAGTATGACGTGCTGATGACAAATAAGCCTAGAATTCTTGAAACAAGCCTGATAGAAACCCGCAATGATTTGAAAGTCCTCAGGGTAGACAGTTCATTGTTTGCCGATCGCGGCACTCAGTACATGGTATGCTTGCTTAACGTCTGCTCTGGCGGAATGTGAAGTGCCGTCCGGATCAATGAGGAGAACCTCTCGGTAAGCAGCACCGACAGAACTCAATCATTGGATGTTGTGATTGTGAGAACAAGGGTGCGGCAAGACCGCTACGTACGGAGAGCATGAGGAGTTTGTCATGAAACAACACAGCCGTTCCACCCCCTCCCCCCGGACCACAATACCTTCTTATCTTCTCCGAACGGTGGATTGAGAAGCCTTCCGGCTGTTCCACCGAACTGAGCCATGTCTCCATGAAGCAGAGAGGACAGCAGCCCCTCATTTCCCTCCGAAACTGCAATGTTGCGCTGACGTAATGCATCTTGTTTTCAAATAATTGGCCTTTCGCGAAGAAGATGCCGGGTAAAGGATGTTTCATAACCCGTCGATTTAGTCTGGCTTGAGGTCTTCCGAACCGACCTCTTTTCCGGCAATGGTAATGGCTGACCTTCGCTGATCGCTGAAAGGTGCCGCACCTGCATTCCCGAGAGTCAAGTCCACCTGGTCCTTCAGCAGCTCGTTAAACGGCTGAGTAATTTAAACAGCTCAACAGTACGTTTCTTAAAGGGAAACTAGGGGTTTCAGATTGCAGCCACAGTGGTTCAGCTGAAATACATCTAGACATTTTGCGAGCTGTTGGCAATACGTCGCGTGCATCGCCAGTGCCATCGTGGATCTTTGGATTTATAAACAGATCTCAAAATCCCTAAAACCGTATCAATAATGTAGACATCCCGCTCTTAATAGAGCCTACAAAATGCATCACCTCGCACTTTATCTGTCTACTGTCTATCCCCCTCCCGCTTTCTACCGACACCAAACACCCGACTCCGATCTGTCTCCCCATCGATAATCTTTCACCAACCCCCGATCTCTCTACACCCGACTCCTCGACTTCCCCGGCCTCCCTCCCCATTGTCTTTCTCTACCCTCCTCTATCTCTCGCTACCTCACCTGCCTCTGTCACCGCTCTCTTTCTCCCCAGTCTCTATCTCTCGTCTCTCTGGCCAGAGTCGATTCCTTTCCCCGGTAATAACTTTCCTCTTCGTTGACTGTTCATTGAGTGTCATGAGTGAAGATGGCTTGTGAACCTACGTGCTTGTTTAGTTGAAATAATAAAAGTTACTTGTTCGCAAATACAGATTCTTCATTGTTCTTCATTGACTGTTCATTGAGTATCATGGAGTGAAGATGGCGTGTGAGTCTAGGTGCTTGTTTAGTTGAAATAATAAAAGTTACTTGTTCGCAAATACAGATTCTCTGTTCCTCACTGATCATTATTACTGGGGGTGACTCTTGTAACAGTGGCGTCCATCATTAAAGTTGCCCACCAACAGGACAAGCCCTCTACAAAGTGTTACCATCGGGATGGAGATACAGAAGCCGGAAAGCTCAGGCTCAACGATTCAGGAACAGACAATTCCCCTCCGCTACCTGCAACTCATGTTTTTTTTTTTTAACCTCTACATTTATTTATGCTCTGTTTCATTGCACTGCTACAGTAAAGTTAACAAATTTCACCACACACCCCGATGATATTAAATCTGGTTCTGATTCTGATTCAGATGAAGGGGCTTGCGTTAGTTTGAACGTAAATTAGTTGAAAAGCTGTCAGAACCTCTTGAGACGATGGGCTGTACTGAGCTGTAATATTCTATGTTCTGTGCTCTATCTCGGTACAGTGTCTCACTATTTAAGTCCAATCGATTAATTATTTAAAGCTACTGCGCCTTCCTTTTCCAGATTACTCTAAATGCGTCTGATAGTAGTGCAGGAGAACTTAAAAACAAGAGGCCATAAATGTGAGTGCCGACCGCAGGATGATATCGACAGTTTTGCTTGGAAAGGGCTCGTCAAGAATTACGAAATGAGGTGTCGAGACTACCCTGGTCATGGGGTATGACAAGAAGTATCTGGATAAACGGGAACATTAACGATAGTCATTATGGGCCAGTACGTAGGAGGTCATGTCTAACCAATCTCACAGAGCTTTGCAAGGTAGTTACCGGGAATGGTGTGGAAGGCAAGGCAGTGGATGCCGTCTAACAGTGACTTCAGCCAAGAATTTCTCAGGGTTCCGTAAGGGATGATGTTCGAGGAGGTTCAGTCGCTAGGCTTTCACAATGAGGTAGTAAATTGGATTCGCCATCGGGTACGTTGCGGAAGCTAGAGTGTGGTAATGGATGGTTGTCTCTCTGACTGGGGACCTGTGATGAGTGGAGTGTCCCAGGGATCGTCGCTGTGCCTGTTGTTGTTTGTCATCTATATCAATGATCTGGATAATAATGTCGGTAACTGGATCAGTAGATTTGCCGATGACAACAACATAGTGGGTGTAGTCCACAGCGAGGAAGAGTACAGGAGCATGAAGCGGGATCTGGCCCAGCTGGAAAAATGGCTGAAAAATAGCGGATCGGAGTTAACGCAAACAAGCGTTGGATTTTGCACTTTGGAAGGACCAGCCAGGGTTGGTCTGACACAATGAGAAATAGGGCACTGAAGAGTACGATAGAACAAACGAATCTGGGAATGCAGGTCCATAATTCAATGAAAGTTCCGGCACAGTTAGACAGGGTCGTAAAAACCGCTTTTCGCACATTGGTCTCCCTGGACCAAAGTACTGAGTACAGGAGTTGGGACGTTACGTTGCTGTGGTTTCAGGCTTTATTGGGGCCCAATTTGGAATATTGTGTGCGGTTGGACTCAACTAACTGCAGGGAACATGCAAATAAGTTTGAAAGAATGCAGAAAGAATTATTGCACGGCTATTGCCGGGACTGAAAGTTTTGAATTAAAAGGAAAGTTTACATAAGTTAGCACTTTATTCCCGAGCAGGTAGAAGAGTGAGGGTAGATTTGATAGAGGTATACAACATTATGACGTGTATAGAGAATGTATATTCTCCAATAGCCTGCGATGGTTTTGAAGGAATACAAGTATTTGCTTTGCCTTCGCTGTGTTTTTAGTTTGTGCAGTTTTGAATGTTTCATTTATTATTGATTTCGGAGGGAGACACGGATTCCACACCGGCCATGTGGATTCAGGGTTAAATGGATCGAAATGTGAGCGTATCTGCACCCGAAACGATAGAACTACGATTCACAGGTAAGTTGGCATTAGGATAAATTTTTGTGTACTTAATTTGGGAAATTGGAATTGGCATTTTGGAAGGCAGGTTCTTTTAATAAGCAGCAGGAGCTGCTGCTGAAAACACTGTGAAATGCAGGTTTTAATTTGTAGTGTTCCATTCGAAAAGATTGTTTTGAAGTCATTGTAGCATTTGCCCTGTAATAAGTAAATGACATGTCAGTTCAGAAAACGCTCTGGTGCAGTCAGTCCCTCAGCGGTTTGTTTATGTCGTCAGAATTAATTCCATAAATTATCCAGGTGCTGCTGTGTGATCAGATTAAATCGATTATTTCCCTCAGCCCTATTTCTTGCAGCACTGCAACTGCAGACTCGCAATAGAGTTGTAAATTGTACCGAAGTTTCGACTTTCCATGCGGAACACGGCTGTCCTTTGTCTTCCAGCCAGGATTCACTCTGTCTACCACATCATCCGCCTTCTGTTAGGAAGCCAACTCTGAATCAACGCAGCCAGGTTTCCCTGGATCCCATGCCTCCTGACTTTCTGAATGAATCTACTGTGGGGAACTGATCAAATGCCCGACCAAGATTAATGCACCCTTATCGACTTCCCTGATTCTTCTGTTTGTCTCAGTTTCACTTTTTCAAATAATCCAATCTGACCCATAAAGGACAACATGGCATGTTTTCTCTCCGTAGCCAGACTACGTTTCTCCAAATACTCATAAGTTCCTTCTGCAATAATCCTCTCCAGTAGTTTACCCACTACTGATGTAAGACTCCCTGCTCTATAATTCGAAAAACTATCCCCATTATCTTTTGTCAACAAATGAATAACATTTTCCACCCTCCAATCATCTAGTTCTACTTCTGTGGCCAGCGAAGACACAAATATCCTGTCCAAAAGTTCAGCAATATCTGAACTCGCCTTCCAAAATTACCTGGACTATGTCTCTTCCGGTATCGGGGAATCATCTATTCCAAAGACTATATCCCTCCCGGCATTGGGGAATCATCTATTACAAAGTCCCTTCTGGCACCGTGGGATCATCGGTCATAATGCTTTCCAAGTTTCCAGCGCATCCTTTTTTCAGCGTCGGCATGTTCGAGCATATCTGCCTTTTGACGCTGTGTTCACATTGATCAATCTATTCAGTGAGGAGCTTCACCGTCTCCTTGGACTCCAGACACAAGTTTTCCTCTTTTACCTCTGATCTGCACACACTCTCCCCAGTCCCCTCCTGTTCTTCACAGTGCAACTTGTCAACGATTTCTCAGATCCCCCTATCAATCTTTTTAAGTCCATTCTTAAATTCCTTCTTGTCTGCATTGTGATTTGCTATAGGTTTACCTGATCCTTTCTTCCTGTTCTGTAAGTATCGTTCTTTCTTCATCTTGACGTGTTGTTCCAACTTTCTTCTCTCCCAGGGTTACTTTACATTGTCATCCTTTCCCTACGTCACTGAGACAAGCCTATACTGAACCCCATGTACGTGCTCCCTAAACAATCCCCACATATCTGTTGCGCAATCCCCCGAGTGCATCATTTCCCAATGTACCTTCCAAAACTCCTGCCAGGTAGCACCATAATTCCCAGACCCTCATTTGAACACATTTCATACTCTCTGGACAAGGTAAAAAGAGGGGAGTTCTGTCCTATTGTTCTGAAATGCTGACCCACCGAGAGATCTGTCACCTGACCCGTTTCTTTATCTAATATTAGATCCAGTACGCAGTGTTCGATAGTGCGCCTGTCGACATAGTGACATGAATCCTTCCTGGACACAACTGAGAAATTATGCCATAATTAAACCTTTTACCCTGGGGAGATGCCAAACAATATTGTGGAAGTTTCAGTTACCCATGCCAATAAAATGGCAAATGTCCAAGTCCCGCTTCCCGATCGGTTCCTCACTGTGCCCGTTGCAGGGACGGCTGTATAGAATATTCCAAATGGGGTTATCATGTTTCTGTGTTCGTCTCACAGTCTATTAACAAACGAAAGCTCCATGTTGTCCTCCCTTTCTGCAGCTGCGATACTGTCCCTGGATTCCCATCGCGCTCACTTTACACTCTGTTACCCGACCCTGTCCATTTTGAAACATCTAAAACACGGTAATTCCTGAAGCCATCCCTGCCCTTGTGACAGTCGAGTGTCTGTGATAGTTTGGAACAGACTTCAACCAGTGTAACAATCACGCCAGCAACATTGAGCGTTTGTATTGCTACCTACCTGAACTGTATGAAGTCAGCAATTTTCCGCCAATTCTGCAATTCCGGGATGACCAGGGCTATGAATGTTTGAATTCACGACTATTTTTTTTGCCAAACCTGTTCATTGTAAAACGGCTTTATTTGAAAACACCGCGGTATTGTCATTAGACGCGTGCGTTATCTACACAGATGGCCATTTAATGTAAACACATACTTCATTCCATTCCTCAGCTCTTCTCTGAATTTCCTCTGTGTCAGTGTATAGATACAAGTATTGGTGCACATGCTGAGTACTTGCATCATGAACCCAAATTGCTGTAGGATATATACTGGGGAACTCAAATATCTATCCTCGTAAAAATAGTTTTGCGCTTGCCATTTTAGAGAACGGGCGACATGGGGAATCCAAAATAATATGAAATTAGCTGATATAGAAAACAACAAAATCATCGATTTTCTGCGTTTTTGCACCTCGGCATCTTTCTGATTGTCGCTGCTGTGCCGAAGCCTTCTGCGGACTCTATTTGCCACAACGATATGTCTTACGGTTAACCCGTTAAACACCAGGATTAATCCGATGGGTAGCAATGGTGTTAAAATGCTGATCAGTAATGAATATCCTCTCCACACGGGTGAAGTAGCGTATTCATATGTGGTGGTGCACCGCCACGGCGTGTTGTCAATGATGACGTAAGGTTTAAGGGCAAAGTAATACGGGACACATCTCCCGCAGCTCACTATAACCACGGTCACGATAACCACCGTTGCTGTTCTCTCGGTGCAGTATCGCTCCCGCAGCTTTCGGCAACATATGGCGATGAAGCGATCGAAGGTAAAACTGACCGTGAACCAAACAGAACAGTCCCGCGTCACAGCCGCAAATACAAGTGTGAGAGCGCATACAGGAGTGATAAGCAGGAATCTGGAATAAATGTAGATATTGTTGGTCTGATCCACTAAAGCAGAAACGATAACCACCATCAGATCCGCTGTTGCCATTCCAACCAGGTAACGGGTGATGCATTTTGAGAGTCCGCATTTTCCCCGAGATAGGATCACAATCGCCGTTAAATTAACTGCAAGAAATTTGGAAACAAAATGGAAATATGGTCAGTTCCCTCAATGCCCCCATTCTACCGATGCTATGGAGTGTATGGTCTTTTTGGAAGTGGAAAGCGGGAGTCCAGTGTGTGCGGTCGCCGTCGCTGCACTCCGGCTGGACAGTTTAGAGCAAAGAATCTAAATTCCACGGACCGGTGAATGGAAGATCGTGAAGAACACCATTTCCATTATTCGGCGTGAAACAGTTGAAGGGATTGTTTACTGCGGTGACAAAATGGAATTAAAAGATAGAAAAACAATTTATCATTTACTGATTTATATAAGAACAGATCGACGTGTCGAAAATAGACTGGAACGTCATTTATATAAGCTACCACGTTGTTATAAGGTCGAAGTGTCTGCACTGATAGAGACTCCAACCTAGAAAAGCAGAGACCAGCATAACTTCAGAAAGCCTAGCGAGGGGAAATAATGAAACCCTGTCAATATCGGCACATACGTATTTGACAAAAGAATAATCACTTCGATCAAAGTATGAAAATCAAAATAAAACAATCAGATGCCTGAATCCTCCATTCCGGAAACACGTTTCCGCCGACGGTAGCATCTGCGCTCAGTAACAGTGCGGATACCGCAGCAGAGTAACGACGGCACCATACATAAAGTAACCAGCTCCGGCATCTTACCGGGGACACCAACCGCTACAATTGTGGGATAGAAAATGGCCGCGATGTAGTAAATTGCCGCATATCCCATATTCCGTCAGAAGCAGCGTTCAGTTGTACGGAACGTTTCAGCTGCTCAGATGGACTGGTGATCGGTTTAGCAGACTTTTATTGAGGTGAGAGCAATTCCACTGAGGCAATTAGCATGGCGATCACGTCAGGGACATTAGTGACAACCAAATGTACAAACACTTACATTAAACTATTTTTACTCACCGTTCCCGTGTTAAGGATTTGACTCCTCCTGGGATATTGCAATGAATTTACTCTAAAACAACATATGATGCGAATTTTCCATGATACCTGGCTTCAGCTATTCAAATAGGATATGCTTTTATATCTGTGTTGCTTTTAACGTAGGCATTTATCTTAAAGTCTATTTATATTGTAACATTTGACGGAGCACATTCGCTTCTGAAATTGAGGGAAGGAGTTTACTCTGGGAGGGTAAATGGAGAACACTTCTTTATTAAAGGGGAACACTTGTTCATCTTTTCGTTCGTTCTTTTCAGTCATTCCGGACGTTTTCAGTGATGGAAATCACAGTGACAGCTGACATGTGTTACAATAAAATACACTGCACATATTCCTCCAAACACTTTAAAAGATCCACAGCGATATTCCCGAGACTTCTGAGCAAAAAGGGAGCGTGTCTTCAGGAAATTAGCGAGGGCTGTGGACAGTTTGAAGAGCAGGTTTTCCAGCGCACAAATTTTGGCAGGAAGCTGACCTCTGCCTGTGAATGACTTGACACCCCACACCCGTGACGTGCCATGCAGTATATTTCACTTTAAAGTTAATCTCAAACCAGCCATAATTCTGCCACTATTTCTCCATCCATTCGGTCTTTGAACAAAAGTAGCAAGTGAAATCAGCAAACTATCTGCAGGTTCCCAGGTTGTTCTATTACTTGTAACGAAGTTGTATTTTCCCCCCCTGATTCACTGTCAGGTATATTGCCTTTCGAGCGTCACTATGAGTATGTGCAGAACAGCGGATGTGGTTAACCTCACCTGACAATCACACTTTCTTCTGCTCCTGCAGTACACCGCTCCGTGCCGATTGTGATTCTCGTTCCGATATGCGGCCCACGGCTTGTTGGAGAAAGTCTCATCACTCTGTTTCCATTGTGGAACTCGTACTAATGTGCGGCCGTCGGTTGACTGGAGAAAGTATCATCTCTGCCTTCAAATTCATCCTTCCAACGTGAATCAGTCTGTAACGTTCCGGGTTGAACACCACCTGTAACTGCTGAGCGCTGCTCTGCGTCCCTTCACTGTAAATTCTGTCTATCCTCTATGCTATCCATTATTCAACCAACTTCTACATCATTGCAAATACAATAACTCACCGTTCCACTTCGTTGGACACATCATTTTTAAAGCACAGAAATCCGGGGGTCTCAGAACAGATCTCCGCAGGATACCGCTGGCACCAGCATCCGGGGAGAAAACGATCGATCCACAACTATCCTCTACCTTCTTGGGCGTCAGTACTGAATCCAGAAGCCAACTTTGCAAAGATGCCAAACCTTCCGAAAGGTCCTACCCTGGTTAACAGAAGGATGACCGTCACATGCTCACAGAATTAAACGAGGCTCGTGAGACATGATCTGCCCCTCACAAAGCCATACTGATTCCCCCAAATCAGTTAATGCTTCTCCAAATTTTCGTAAATCCTGTTTCTCAGAATGTTCTCCAATAATCTGCCCATCACTGAAGTAGCTCTCCCCGC
This sequence comes from Hypanus sabinus, assembly GCF_030144855.1. Taxonomy (NCBI): domain Eukaryota; kingdom Metazoa; phylum Chordata; class Chondrichthyes; order Myliobatiformes; family Dasyatidae; genus Hypanus; species Hypanus sabinus. The sequence goes on along the minus strand of NW_026781238.1, from coordinate 249,418 downwards.
AGGAATTCCCTCTCACTGGTGAATACTTAATTAAAGTCTTCATTCAGGACTTGCCCTTCTGCCCCCGACTTCAGGGGCTTGTTTCATCTTCTATCCCCTACAGGTCCTATACTCATTCCAGTCATCTTTTTCTTCACATACATCTAAAATGGCTTGGGGCCTTCCTTAAAGTTACTGCAGACCTTCTGTAGACGTTTCTAATTAACATAATTCCATTCTTCAGTTTGTCCCCGGCTACTTTGTAAATCTACAGTCATGTCTGATCCTTGCTTTCTAATACTGAGCTCAGCTTCCTAAGGCTTCTTTCTTGATCTTGACCAGATGTTTCACATCTCCTGACAACCATGGTTCTTTCACTCTACAGTACTTTCCCTGCCTGAATGAGGCAAACCTATCCAGAAACCCATGGAAGTGCAGCCTAAAAAACACTGACATTTCCCAGGACAAATCCATTCTTGATTTATGCTTCGATGTTCCAGTTTAATATCATCATAATTCCAATTGCACAGCTAATTACATCGGGAAATGACACTTTTCGAACTGACATGGGGCTGTGAGACTGGAGCGGGTAGAGTGATTAACTTGAAACCTGACACGGGGCAGTGTGCAGAGCGTGGGGCAATGCGATCGGCATGGGGAATGTCTCGAGATTGTGGGGTCACAGCGGGGCATTGAGATTACTTGGTGACGAACGCGGACCTGTCTAATTAGTGTATGTAACCCTTTTTACGAAATGATGGTGCTGGACCCCTTATAATTTGCCTATCGGCACAACCGATCCACAGACGGCGCAATAGCCACTGCTCTACACACCGTCCTTACACATCTGGAGAAGAAGTGTGCATGTGTAGGAATGCTGGTCCTGGACTACGGTTCAGTATCCAACACCATAATCCCCTCCAGGCTCAACAGGAAGCTCAGAGTTCTCGTCCTTGACCCTGCCTCTCAGATTGCCAGCAGGTAATGAGAGTGGCCTCCCTCACCTCCACCCCTCTGATTCATCACAGGAGCCCCTCAGGGCCATGTACTGAGTCCCCTCCTTTACTCCCTGTATACCCATTACTGTATCGCCACCCACAGCTCCAATCTGTTAATTAAGTTTGCCGACGACATTACATTTATTGGCCTAATATTAAAAAATAACGAAGAGGCCTACAGGGAAGAAGTTATTTCTCTGACACAATGGTGTCAAGTAAACAACCTCTCCCTCGGTGTCGCAAAAGCGAAGGAGACGGTTGTGGATTTCAGGAGGAATGAAGATGGGCTAAACCCTATTGACATCAATGAATCTGGGGTTGAGAGGGTAAACAGCTTTAAGTTCCTGCCATCCACATCACCGAGGACCTCACTTGGTCTGTACATACCAGCCGTGAACTGACAACTCACCTAGCGAATGTAAGCTGTTTTGGGCGGCTGATGTTAGGAAAAATGGACTAACATTTGAGCGAGTTTAACAGAGGTTTATGAAAGTGATTCCAGAATTGAGTACCTTGTCATATGAAGAGTATTTGATGGGTGATACAATTTAAACCTATCGAATGTCCTCGATGGGCTGAATGTGGGGGGGGGGGGGGGGCTGTGTTCTATGGTGGGAGAGTCTGGGACCAGTTGAGACTATTTCTAATTAGGGGGTCGCCCATTTGCAATATTGATGAGTTTAGCCAGAGAGAGGAAAATCTGTGAAATTCGTCGCCACAGGCAGCTGTCGAGCCCAAGACTTTGTGCTTATTTAAGACAGAGGTTGATAGATTCTTGAGTTATCAGGACATGACGGGATACAGGGAGAAAGACGGAGATTGGGTCTGAGGGGAACATTGGACCAGCCATGATGAAATGGCGGAGCAGACTCGATAACCTAACTCTGCTCCCACGTCTTTAGTCTTATGTTTAATATCCCTCTCTAAGTTGCATTGTATTTGGCTGATCTGGTTCATACACTACCAGCTCGATTGCAACTGTCAAAACTTTGCTCTGCACTGATCCTGACTAAAGTTCATGTTTATATCTTTAGAATATAGTTCAACTATTTAATTAATTCTTCTACCTTTAATGATGAAGGAGCTATCGACTCCTACACAGGGTTTGTCAACCTCTAAAAATTATTATGATATTTTACTTGTTTCTTAGCTCGAGCTGGTATAACCTGAGGTACAGCGGTCGCGAAACACTCATTTCTCAATTTGTTGGGAAATTATGTGCTCAAATCGCTGGGATGTCTTCTATGGACGGACATGAGTGGTTGACTTGATCTTCCATAGAGACCATTTCTTCATTTTTCTGGATTGTGCTCTCATTTAAGTGTAGTGGTGTGAATTTTGTTTTAGTTTTACACATGCCGGCATGCAGTGCTTTATTCTGGTTTCGTTAAGAAAAACGTGTCTTGAGGAGATTTTTTTTTAAATTTACAACACTCCCCTTCTCCAAGTTTCACCGGTGAAGTACCTCCATGTTATTCTTCCTCCACTGCCCCCTACAGTACTTACTCTGACTTATCATCTTCCTTTAAAAAAAAAACAATAATTCAAGAGTATCGTGGACAGAAGTGAGTATAGATGCCATTACTAATGAGGAAATGTGCTTTGGAAGCTGGAACAACAGGAGGTAGATAAGACATCTGGACAAGATTATGTACACCCCAGGGTAAAGCAAGAGGTAGCTGAAGAGTTTGTGAAGGTATTAGAGTCATGGAAAGTTAAAACGCTGGAAAATGCCATTCGGCCAGTCTAGTCTGTGTCAAGCCATTAATCTGCCTCGTTCAAGCAAATTCTAACGGGACAATAGTCATCCATTCCCTCCCATCCATATACCCATCCGAACCTCTCTGAAATGTTGAAAATCGACCCTGCCACTTGCACCGGCGGCACATTTCATATTCTCACCACCTCTCAGTGAAGACGTTCCCCCTCATAAACAATGAGTAATCATCTTTCAAGGTTGTCTTGATTTTGGAATGTTTCTGCCAAACTAGGAAGTTGCAAATGTCACCCCACTCTTTAAGAAGGAAGGGAGGCAGAAGAAAGGAAATTGTAGAACAGATAGTCTAACTTCAGTGGTTGGATTACGTTAAGGCTGATTTTTCGGGGTACATTGTGCATGCTAAAATAGGCCAAATTCAGCACGGTTTTCAATAGACAATAGGTGCAGAAGTAGACCATTCGGCCCCTCGAGTCTGCACCGCCATTCTGAGATCATGGCTGATCATTCACTGTCAATACCCAGTCCCTGCCTTGTCCCCATATCCCTTGATTCCCCTATCCATCAGATATCTATCCAGCTCCTTCCTGAAAGCATCCAGAGAATTGGCCTCCACCGTCTTCCGAGGCAGTGCATTCCACACCTCCACAACTCTCTGGGAGAAGAAGCTCTTCCTCAACTCTGTTTTAAATAACTGACCTCTTATTCTCAATCCATGCCCTCTGGTATTGGACTTTCCCAACATCTGGAACATATATCCTGCCTCAATCCTATCAAATCCTTTAATTATCTTAAACTTTTCAATCAGATCCCCTCTCAATCTCCTCAATTCCAGCGTGTACAAGCCCAATCTCTCCAATCTCTCTGCGGAAGACAGCCCTGCCATCCCAGGAATCAACCTAGTGAATCTACGCTGCACTTCCTCAATTGCCAGAATGTCCTTCCTTAAACCTGGAGACCAAAACTGTACACAGTATTCCAGGTGTGGTCTCACCAGGGCCCTGTAAAAATGCAAAAGAACATCCTTGCTCTTGTATTCAATTCCCCTTGTAACAAAGGCCAACATTCCATTTGCCCTCTTCACTGCCTGTTGCACTTGCTCATTCACCTTCATTGACTGGTGAACTAGGACTCCTAGGTCTCTTTGCATTTCTCCCTTACCTAACTCGACACCGTTCAGACAATACTCTGCCCTCAGGTATATATTGCCTGAGAAATCTCTTGGAATTCTTTGACAAAATAACAAGCAGAATAGACAAAGGAGAGGCAGTTGTTGTTTTTCTCTTGGATTTTCAGATGGTTTTTAACGTCTTGCCGCACATGAGTCTGCCAAACAAGATCACATCTCAAGGTATTACAGGAAAGATGCTGGCACGTATCGAAGATTGGTTTACTGGAATCACCCAAAGAGTTAGAAGTGTGCTGAGAAGTGGCAGATGGTGTTCAACACGGAAAAGTGTAAGGTGGCACACTTTGGAAAGACAACCTAAAAAGCAGAATACAAAGTAAATGTCAGGAAATTTGGCAGTGTGGGGGACCAGAGCGATCTGGGGTTACAATTTAAGGTGTTCGGCAGGGTTTAAGGTTCGGCACAACATTGTGGGCTGAAGGGCCTGTACTGTGATGTGCTATTCTATGTTCTAAAACCAGACTCCAGTTTGTTCTATTTCTGATAGTTCGTTTAACCTGTTACGCGATACGTAACAAAATTGGGGACTCGTCTGGGAAATAACAAAATTGGTGGTAGCCATTTTAAATTTGTTGTGGGCTTAATTGAGTGATTAGTGGTTGATCTTATAGTAGAATAACTCTTTTATTAACTTGAGTGGAAAATCAGCACCAATGAAGATTGAGGTTGGTCGGTTTCTGTGGAACCATCCCCTGAAGTATGAGATGATGCGAAGAGGGATTTGCTGTTGGGAATTACTCATAAGTTAAAACCTAAGGTGAGCACTGGAATTAGGATTTCGATAATACAGCCGTTAATAGCACAGCATTATATATGCAAGGGGACCTTTCAAGAGGATGTGTGGGAAATGTTGTTGAAAGTAAACCTACTGAGGCTGAGGTTCAGATTCGGTTAGAAAAATTAATGGGATGATGAGAAAGTGGCTGAGAGTCAGCAGGCGAGTTTGCTTTAACCCATGAGGTTAAGTTTTCCCTGAATGAGAGCCTCAAAAAGAGTAGCTGGGTTAATCAGGGTGAACTGGAATTTGAAATTGGGACTAGTAATGAAAGCGTAGAAGAGGAGGTTGGCTCGATTGCCTGTGTTCAGGTTGTTAAAGCACCTGTGAATTCACAGGGTACTGAAACTTGTGTTGAAACTCAGTTAAGGTCTGAGGTGTTTGACCCGGTTGAAAAGGAATGCAGTTCTTTTGTGTCAGATGGACTTGGTTCAGTGAATAATGGGTTAGCCTTGGTAGCAATGGAAATTGAGGATTCTCAGTCACTTGAGTAGACAGTGATCTAAAAGTTTGTGATGAGATGAACACTGGTGAGGTGAATGTTATTGAAGATATTGAGAAGGGTGCTGTCTCTGGACTTTTGAACAAAGTAACTGTGAAGTCTGGATTGGTTTCAGGACCTTTGACCTGGCTGACAGAACCAGTTCTCTCAGATGCGGAGACAGTACACGTTGATTTGATTAGCTATATTTTGGAATTTAACGATAAATACCTTGGTGATGTTGTTCAAGTTTGTGAATTGGAGACACAGGGTCCGGAGACTTCTCAAAACAAAGGGAAGTGTTGTTTTGACCAAGAGAGGCCATCTGCAGGTGTTCTTATGGAAACATATAGAACTAAAGATCTTGGAGGTGGAATTAATGACTTGTTTGGAATAAAGGACTTCTTTGGAAGTTCAGCGAATGGGCTTAGTTTCGAAAACATAAGTGAGGAGTTAGCTCCTGTGCAGGATAAAGTTCAGGCCGTCCTTGAAAGCGCTGTTGGAGCTGATCACGTGATGGTTAATTGTTCTGTGGTGAACTGGAAAAGAGAAAATGTGAGATCAAACGCCAGTTTGAAGATAACAGGATTTGGTTTTGCGGGAATTTGGTTTTGTAACAAAGTATGTGAAAGGTGAAGACAATAACATGGTGGATTGATTGTCTGGATGTTAAGTTTAAGAACGATATAGAAGCTAGTATTTTTATACGCTTCTGTAGTGTGCTACATGTTAATCAGGTAAGCATTGCTTTATACTCTGTAATCTACAGTTAGACAAAAAATTTTGCTCCATGTTCAAACTTTTTTCCCCAATAGTAGGGAGATGTGACGAGATCCTAAGCTTTATTCAATATGAAATGTGCCTTTAAAAGAGAGAGAGTGTGGGTGTACACTGATTCAGGGAGAGAGAGAGCACCGAGCAGCTCGTGAGTCTCCATGGTTACGGAAGGGCGGGGCTATATAATGGACAGATAGCGTTCAGCATGTTTGGGATACGTACAAGATCAGCTGACTTTTCACACAGACAGACGGAAGACAAGGACAGAAATACAGAAGAAATAGACACTGGTTAAGCTTTCACTGCAACCTAAAGTGTGGGTTTTGCTCGCAGTGTGGAAAAGGAGTGACCGGTGGATAGCTCTCGGTGTGTTTAACCCTGGACTGTGCTGACAGCTTTACCGCGAGAAAACGGTACCCTTTTGTGTGATCACAGTCGGTGACCTTAACAGGACTTCGGAGGACGAGGGTAAGTTCGACGGCATCGGCTTACTTGGAAAACAAATCTCCTCTCTCTCGCTCTCCTCAGTTCTACTCAACTTAATGTCAAGAGCTGAACTGACGTCATTCCTGTACCATCGTAAGACTGTATCATTTACCACCTAAGCTTGAGCAAGTTTGGGGTTTTATATTTACACACTTGTGTTTGCATAAACTCTGCTAGCTGTTTGGTTTATCTGGTTTTATATTACTATATTACATAGAACATAGAATAGTACAACACATTACAGTCCCTTCGGCCCACAATGTTGGGACGACCCTCAAATCCTGCCTCCCATGTAACACCCCACCCACATTAAGTTCCTCCATATAACTGTCTCGTAGTCTCTTAAACCAGTAGTGTATCTGCCTCCTCCACTGACTCAGGCAGTGCATTCCACGCACCAACCACTCTCTGAGTAAAAAACCATCCCCTAATATCACACTTGAACTCCCCCCCCCCTTACCTTAAAGCCATGTCCTCTTGTCCTGAGCAGTTGTGCCCTGGGGAAGAGGCGCAGGCATTCCACTCTATCTATTCCTCTTAATATCTTGTACACCTCTATCATGTCTCCTCTCATCCTCCTTCTCTCCAAAGAGTGAAGCCCTAGCTCCCTTGATCTCCCTTAATTACGTAGATGCTAATGAATAGTGTTTTGTTTGTAACAATACCAGACTCCAGGTGTGTTCCATTTCTGCTGGTTCTTTTAACCCGTTACGGGGTACATATAAAACCGTTCCAACCCCCACATCACACGGCATTTCTGTAAACCCCTTCGACCCCTACAGCACTCGGCATCTCCGCAAAACCTCCATCATCCACCCTGGTGCATTCAGACGACAGCAGACCCGAGAAAGAAACAGTCGTGTCAGATTGAATGGCTGATAAAACACAAGTGTACCAGCAGAAACTACAGACTGATCAAGGACTGGGGAAGCAGACAAGCCAGTTCTGTGCGCCCGGCCCCACCCATTTTGTGGACTATGAACTGATTCTTGCATTGGAATAATTTAATCAGAGAAAGTGAATGTGAACACAGGGAGCTTCGGGTAATGATCTGCTAAACCTGAGACCATGCTAAAAAAAAAGTCGCCATTTGTTACGTGAAGGGCGTGGACTCTGAACTGATTCCTGACCCAGGGACAATCTAATCAGAGCAATAAACCTGAGACCATGCCCAGAGGAGCAGGTACTTGTTATGTAAAATGCCAGACGTATCAAAGAAGCAATCTGTCGTCTCATCAGACTCTGTCTGGGTTGCCTCATTTAACTGGTTTGGACCAGTCAGGGTGTAAAGATACGAATATATAAGTCTGGGGTGGGCAGAGCCACGTAAAATATGTTTTCTGTAGCTCTGTAAAATGATCAGTAAACAGGTGAGCCAGGTAGGTCAGGTGACCTTGAGCCAATACTTTGGAAATCCAATGGTTCAATTGATGAGGAACAATATTAGATAGGAGCTTCAAATATGCAGGGGTGATAACTCTCCAGCGGCCAGAGACCAACCATTGCCGAAATGTAGGACCACACGGACACATCGAGATCGGGAACATGAGGATCGGAAGATGATGAGAGGCATTGATCGTGTGGATATTCAGAGGCTTTTTCCCAGGGCTGAAATGGTTGCCACAAGAGGACACAGGTTGAAGGTGTGGGGTAGCGGCAGAGCGGAGATATCAGGGGTAAGTTTTTTGTTACTCAGAGAGTGGTGAGTGCGTGGAATGGGCTGCCAGCAACAGTGGTGGAGGCGGATACGACTGGGTCTTTTTAACAGACTTTTGAATAGGTACATGGAGCTCAGAAAGATAGAGGGCTATAGGTAAGCCTAGTCATTTCTAAGGTAGTGACATGTTCGGCACAACTTTGTGAGCCGAAGGCCCTGTTTTGTTCTCTAGATTTTCTATCTTTTCTGTGTTTCTATGGAATGTCTTGCCAGCGTAGACTCTGTTCCCGGATAATACCTTTTCTCTTCATTGACTGTTCATGGAGTGTCAGGGTTTCCAGTAGGGTGCACACAGGAAGATAGTGTGTAAATCTATGTGCTTTTAGTATAAGTAATAAAAGATACTTGTTGGTAAATACAGATTCTCTGTATCTCGTTAATCATTGTTACAAGGGATGGATCTTCTCACAGTGGCGTCCATCATTAACATTGCCCACTGACAGGACGTGCCCTCTACACAGTGTTACCATCGGGAAGGAGATACAGAAGCCTGAAAGCTCAAGCTCAGAGATTCGGGAACAGCTTTTTCCCCGTTGCCACCTGTATCTTAGTTTTGTTTTCTCTATATTTGTTTATCCTGTATTTCATTGTACTGCTACCATAAAGTTAACAATTTCACGACGTATGTCTGTGATATTAAATCTGGTTCTGATTCTTTAAATTTACCATTGAAACCTTTGATTCTGATTCAGATGCAGCGGGGATGTGTTAGATCGAACTTACATTAGTTGAAAGTCTATCAGAACCTCGTGTACTGTGCTGTAATATTCTATGTACTGTGCTCGATCGAGCGTACCGTGTCTTGCTGTAGTTAAGCAAGTCGATTAACTATTTAAAGCTATGACGCCTTCCTTTTCCAGACTACTCTCAGTGCGTCGGATAATAAGGTGCGGGAGAATTTAAAGAAATAATAGGCCATAAATATCAGTACCGACCGCTGGATGATCTCGACATCTTTGCTCGGAAGGGACTCGCCAAGTATTATGTAATGATGAATTGTCCTCAGTGTTCAGACTACGCTGATCATGGGGAATGAAGGGAATTATCTGGACAAGCAGGAACATTAACGATAGTCAGGATGGGCCAGTGCGTAGTCGGTCATGTCTAACCAAACTCACAGAGCCTTCCGAGGTAGTCACCAGGAATGGGGTGGAAGGCAAGGCAGTGGATGCCGTCTAACAGGGACTTCAGCCAGGAATTTCTCAAGGTTCAGTATGGGAGGATGCTCGAGAAGGTTCAGTCGCTTGGCTTTCACGATGAGGTAGTAAATTGGATTAGCCATTGGCTATGTTGGAGAAGCTAGAGTGTGGTAATGGAAGATTGTCTCTCTGACGGGGACCTGTGATGAGTGGAGTGTCCCAGGGATCGCCGCTGTAGCCGTTGTTATTCTTAATCTATATCAACGATCTGGCTAATAATGCTGTTCACCGGATGAGCAAATTTGCCGATGACAACAACATTTCCGATGTAGTCAGCAGCGGGAAAGAGTACCGGAGCATGAAGCGGGATCTGGAACAGCTGGAAAAATGGCTCAAAAATAGAGGATCGGAGTTAACGCAAACAAGTGTTGGATTTTGCACTTTGAGCGGACCAGCCTGGGTCGGTCTGACACAATGAGAAACAAGACACTGAGGAGTACGATAGAACAAACGAATCTCGGAATGAAGGTCCATAATTCAATGAAAGTTGCGGCACAGTTAGACAGGGTTGTAAAGCTATTCGCACTTTCGCATTCCTGGACCAAAGTATGGAGTACAGGAGTTGGGACGTTACGTTGCTGTTGTTTAAGGCTTTATTAGGGCCCAATTTGGAATATTGTGTGCTGTTGGGCTCAACGATCTACAGGAAAGATGCAAATAGGATTGAAAAAAAAGAAGAAAAAAATTACACGGCTACTGCCGGTACTGAATGTTTTGAATTAAAAGAAAAGATTACATATGTCAGCACTTTATTTCCGAGCGGGTAGAAGACTGAGGGGAGATTTGATAGAGGTATACAACATTATGACGTGTATAGAGAATGTATATTCTCCAATTGCCCGCGATGGTTTTGAAGGAATACAAGTATTTGCTTTGCCTTCGCTGTGTTTTCAGTTTATGCAGTTTTGAATGTTTCATTTATTATTGATTTCAGAGGGAGACACGGATTCCACATCGGCCATGTGGATTCAGGGTTAAATGGATCGAAATGTGAACGTATCTGCACTCGTTACGATAGCACTACGATTCACAGGTAAATTGGCATCAGGATAAATTGGTGTGTACTTATTTTGGGAAATTGGAATTGGCATTTGGAAGACTGGTTAATTTAATAAGCACCAGGAGCTGCTGCTGAACACCTTGAAATGCTGGATTTAAGTTGTCGGGTTCCATTCGAAAAGATTGTTTTGAAGTCATTGTAGCATCTGCCCTGTAATAAGTAACTGACAGGTCAGTTTAGAAAACGCGCTGGTGCAGTCAGTCGCTCAGCGATTTGCTTACGTCATCATCCCTAATTCCATTAATTATGCAGGTGCTGCGGTGTGATCAGATTAAATCGATTATTTCCTCAGCCCTATTGCTCGGAGCACTGTAACTGCAGACTCGCAATAGAGTTGTAAAATGTACCGAAGTTTCGGCTCTCCATGCGGAACACGGCTGCCCTTTGTCTTCCAGCCAGAATTCACTCTGTCTACGACATCATCTGCCTTCTTTTAGGAAGCCAATTATGAATCAACGCAGATAGGTTTCCCTGGATCCCATGCCTCCTGACTTTCTGAATGAGTCCTCGTGGGGAACTGATTAAAACGCCTGACCAAAATTAATGCACCACTTCGACTGTCCTGGTTCATCTGTTAGATTTATTTTCAGTTTTTCAAATAAATCAATCTGGCTCATTAAGGACAACATTTCTCTCCGTAACCAGACTACGTTTCTCCAAATACTCCTGTTCCCTCTTCAATAATCCTCTCTAGTAGTTTACCCACTACTGATGTACGACTCCCTGGTCTATATTTACAAGAAGTATCCCTGTTATTTTTCGTCAACAAATGAACAGCATTTCCCACCTTCCAATCATCTAGTTCTGCGTCTGTTGCCAGCGGAGACACACAGATCCTGTCCAATAGCTCAGCAATATTTGCTCGCTTTCCAAAATTACCTGGACTGTCTCCATTCCGGTATTGGGGAATCATCTATTACCTGGGCTATATCTCATCCGGCATCGGAGAATTATCCATCATAATGTTTTCTAACTTTCCAGTCAATCCTTTTTTCAGCGTCGGCATATTCGAGCATATCTGCCTTCTGACGCTGCGTTCACATTGATCAGTGTATTCAGTGAGGAGCTTCACCGCCTCCTTGGACTCCAGGCACTAGTTTTCCTCTTTTACCTCTGATCTGCCCACACTCTGTCCGGTCTCTTCCTGTTCTTCACATTGTAACTCGTCAAGGACTTCTCAAATCCCCCAATTACTCCTTTAAGTACATTGTTAAATTCCTTCCTGTCTACATTGTGACTCGCTATAGCCTTATCTGATCCTTTCTTCCTGTTCTGTAAGTATCGTTCTTTCTTCCTCTTGACGTGGTGTTCCAACATTCTTGTCTCACAGGGTTACTTTACATTGTCATCCTTTCCCTGCCTGACTGTGACAAGCCTATACTGAACCCCATGTAAGTGCTCACTAAACAATCCCCACATACCTGTTGCGCAATACCCCGAGTGCATCATTTCCCAATGTACGTTCCTAACCTCCTGCCTGGCAGAACCAAAGTTCGCAGACATCCAACTGAACACACTCCATACTCTCTGGTCTTTTCCCTGGGCAAGGTAAAAGAAGGGATGTTCTGCCCTGTCGTTCTGAAATGCTGACCCTCCAATAGATCTGTCACCTGACACGTTTACTTTTCTAACATTAAATCCGGTACGGACTGTTCGCAAGTGCGCCTGTCGACATGTAGTGACATGAATCCTTCTTGGACAAAACTGAGATATTATGCCAAACCTAAAACTTTTACCCTGGGGAGGGGTTAAAGAATATTATGGAAGCTTAAGTTACCCATGCCAATAACATGACAAATGTCGGAGACCCGCATCCGGATCGGAATAACATGCTCCAAATGGGGTGATCATGCTTCTGTGTTCGTTTCACACTCTATTAACAGGCGAACTCTCCACGTTGTCCTCCCTTTCTGCAGCTGCGATACTATCCCTGGATCCCCATCGCACTCACTTTACACTCTGTTACCCGACCCTGTCCATTTTGAAACATCTAAAATCCGTTACGTCCTGAAGCCATCCTTGCCCTTTGACAGTCGAGTGTCTGTGATAGTTTGGAACATACTTCGAACAATTTAACAATCACGCCAGTAGCATTGAGCGTTTGTATTGCTACCTGCCTGAACTGTATGAAGCAAGCAATCTTCCGCCAATTCTGCAATTTCCGGATGACCAGGCATATGATTGTTTGAATTTACGACATATTTGCCAAACCGGTTCTTTGCAAAATGGCTTTATTTGAAAACTCTGCTGAATTGCCATTAGACACGGGCGTTATCTACACAGATAGCCATTTAATGTAAACACATACTTCATTCCATTCCTCAGCTCTTCTCTGAATTTCCTCTGTGTCAGTGTATAGATACAAGTATTGGTGCACATGCTGAGAAATTGTAACATGAACCCAAGCTGTTGGAGGATATATACCGGGGAACTCAAATATCTGTCCTGGTAATAATAGTTTACTGCTTGCCATTTCAGGGAATGGGCTACATAGGGCGTCCAAAATAATATGAAATTAGCTGATATAGAAAACAACAAAATCATCGATTTTCTGCGTTTTTCCACCTCGGCATCTTTCTGATTGTCGCTGCTGTGCCGAAGCTTTCTGCGGACTCTATTTGCCACAACGATATGTCTTACGGTTAACCCGTTAAACACCAGAATTAAGCCGATTGGTAGCAATGGTTTTAAAATACTGTCCAGTAATTCGTATCCTTTCCACACGGGTGAAGTAACGTATTCGTATGTGGCTGTGCACCGTCACGGCGTGTTGTCAATGATAACGTAAGGTTCAAGGGCAAAGTAACACGGGACACATCTCCCGCAGCTCACTATAACCACGGTCACGATAACCACTGTTGCTGTTCTCTCGGTGCAGTATCGCTCCCGCAACTTTCGGCAACATATTGCGATGAAGCGATCGAAGGTAAAACTGACCGTGAACCAAACAGAACAGTCCGACGTTACAACCTTAAATACAAGTGTCAGAGCGCATACAGGAGTGATGAGCAGGAATCTGGAATAAATGTAGATATTGTTGGTCTGTTCCACTAAAGCAACAATGATAACCACCATCAGATCCGCTGTCGCCATTCCAACCAGGTAACGGGTGATGCATTTGGAGAGTCCGCATTTTCCCCGAGATAGGATCACAATCGCCGTTAAGTTAACTGCAAGAAATTTGGAAACAAAATAGAAATATGGTCAGCTCCCTGAATGTCCCCATTCTACCGATGCTATCCAGGGTATGGTCTGTTTGGAAGTGGAAAGCGGGAATCTCGTGTGTGCGGTCTCGGTCGCTGCACTCCGGCTGGAGGACAATGACGGATGTGAGTGTCAGTGGATTGGCGACATTCCCACAGTTTAGAGCGAGGCATCCGAGTTCCACGTCTCACGTACCGGTGAGCAATCGATCGCTCCTGTAAACAACACCATTTCCGTTATTAGAAGTGAAAGAGCTGAGGGGATTGTTTGTAGCGGGGACAATGTGGCATCAAGGAGATGCAAAGTACGCGTTCTGATTTAATGACTTACAGAAGAACAGACCTACGTGTCGAAAATAGACTGGGCCATCATTTAAATAAGCTGCCACGTTGTTATAAGGTCGAAGTGTCTGCACTGATAGAGACTCGGACCTGGAAAATCAGAGACCAACATCACTTCAGAAAGCCTAGCGAGGTGAAATTATGAAACAATTTCAATGTCGGCATCAACTTAATTGACAAAAGAAAGGAACGAAATATAGAAAATGAAAATAAAAGCACTGGATGCCTGGATCCTCCATTCCGGAAACACGTTTCCACCGACGGTAGCACCTGTGCTCAGTAACAGTGCGGATACCACAGCAGAGTAACGACACCACCATACATAAAGTAACCAGCTCTGGTAGCTTACCGGGGACACCAACCGCTACAAGTGTGGGATAGAAAATGGCCGCGATGTAGTAAATCGCCGGATATCCCATATTCCGTCAGAAGCAGCGTTCAATTGTACCGAGCGTTTCAGCTGCTCAGCTGGACTGGTGATCGGTTTAGCAGACTTTTATTGAGGAGAAAGCAATTCCACTGAGGCAATTAGCGTGGCTATCACGTCAGGGACATTAGTGACAACCAAATGCACAAACACTTACGTTAAACTATTTTTACTCACTGCTGCCGTGTCACAAGCTTGATTCCTCAAGGGATATTACAATCCATTTACATTAGAAGAACACAGATGTGGATTTTTCATGTTATTTTCCATGATACCTGGCTTCAGCTATTCAAATATGTTACTTTTTGTATCTGTGTTGCTTTAAACAGGCATTCATCTTGAAGTCAATTTATCTTGTAATTTTTGAACATGCACATTCGCTTCTGAAGTTGTCGGAAGCAGCTGGCGGGTGAAATGGGGAAACCCTCTTTATTAAAGGGGAACATTCATTCATCTTTTCGTTCGTTCGTTCCAGTCATTCCGGGGGTTTGAGTAATGGAAATCACAGTGACAGCAGACATGTGTTAAAATAAAATACACTGCACATATTGCTCTAAACACTGTAAAAGATCCACAGCGATATTCCAGAGGCGTGTGATCAAAAAGGGATCGTGTCCTCGGGAGATTAGCGAGGGCTGTGGACAGTTTGAAGAACAATGTTTTCCAGCGCAGACACGGGCCGTTTGGCAGGAATCTGACCTCTGCCAGTGATGACTTGACCACTTCATATCCGTTACGTACGATGTAGTCTGTTTAACTTTAAAGTTATTCTCCAACCTGCCACAATGCTACCACTATTTCTCCATCCATTCTCTCTTTGAAATCTGTGAACAATCTGCAGGTTTCCAGGCTGTGCTATTATTTGTGATTAAGTTGTTTTTTTTTTCCTCCTGATTTACTGTCAGATATATTACTTTTCGAGCGTCACTATATGAATATACAGAACACTGGATATGTTCAAGCTCAGCTGTTAATCACACTTCATTCTGCTCCTGCAGTGCACCGCTTCGTGCCGATTCTGGTACGTACCGATGAGCGGGCCTCGGCTTATTGGAGAGAGTCTCATCACTGTTTCCATTGTGGAACTCACACTAATGTGCGGCCCTGGGTTGACACTAGAAAATATCACTACTGCCTTCAAATCCATCTTTCCAAAGTGAACCGCTTCGTACCTTTCCGGGTTTAACTCCATCTGTAACCGCTCAGCGGTGCTCTGCTTCCTGTCACTGTCCTGGTGTAATCTGTGACAACCTCCTATAACATCCATAATTCCACCAACCTCCACATCACTGAAAACACAATAAACCACCCTACCACTTCCTCATCTAAATCGTTCATAAAAACACGAAAAGCCGGCGGTCTCAGTACAGACCTCTGCAGGACACCTGTCACCGAAATCCAGGGGGAAATCCATCGACAACTATCCTCTGTCTTCTGTGGGCGTCAGGTCAGAATCCATCAGCGAACTTTCCCTGGATACCAAATCTTCTGACATTATGAATGGTCCTACGATGGATAAATTTAACGCCTTGTTAAAATCCATTCATATCAGATAAATTATCACCCACTTTATTTCCAAAGGTCCACGCAACAAACACGTTCCCATCTGTTTCTCTTTTCCAGTGTCTCCGCTTTGGCTCGGGCGAATGCAGAGATGTGAACTGTCTCGATCCTCCGGGTACGAAATGGAAGTAGTCTCCCAACTTACTGAGGGGGCAACCGCTCCATCATCCACATCACCGTCGATTGCCTGAAACGTAAATGCAAGAGGATAATCTCATCTCGGAGCAGAGCATCCCATTGACAATATGTTTTCTGGAACTCAGTTACGAGAGGACATTGACTGTCTCCAAGGTGTTTGAGTTGGTTCTTATGATACCAACCTAACTTATGTGGAGCGGTCTGAATTCGATATACTGACGGACTGACTCTGTCCCGACTAATCTGGAAGGGGTAATGGGGCTCGGCTGATATAGTGACATCATAACCTTCTGTCATATTTTAACCGCCCGCGGTTTTGCTCGCACCTCTAAACAAGCATCGCTCTGCCGTTTCTTCCGTCACGTGTTATGGGCGGCATCATAATGAGCCTCCATAAAAGAGTCAATTATTTGCTGTTTGCCATTGTTCATTCCAATGTATCATACTCGGTCTTCGATAAATCTAACCCTTTCATTTTATCTCCCGATCGTCAACATAAAACGTATAATTGCGGGAGAGGATGCTTCTGTACTGAGGGTTATTGTCAGAACATAGGGTAAGACCGGGACCCATGGGCCGTTTAGTCATTTTGCTTCTCTAGCCGATTTATCGGGGTTCTCAGCGGGCACAAACCAAACAATTCTTACTATAATGTTGTACATCTCCTCGCAATTTCGGCCACCAACACAGATTATTCAACTATTCCATAGATCTATCTGAACCTTGATGCCCAGAATTGCCATGGTGACAATACATCACTTGATTTCTTTCCCATTTAGGCACCACAGATTTACCATTATTAATTACAATCCGATTCCGTGCCTGCATCACTCGATATTTCTAAAACTCTTCAGATTCCTCGGCACTTTGTACCTTTTTTAACTCCTGATCCTCTTGCTGTGTCATATGTGTGGGGGGGGGAGGGGCTGGGAGTGGCCCCAAAAGCAAAACACAGACACTGAACTATCAGGAACAGGACTAGGCGCGAGGAGGAAGCAGGGGAAGGAAGGAAGAAAGGACGCTTCACATGACACAGGCCCCAGACGAGACAAGGAATCCGGGCCTGGGCTAGGTCCTGACTAGGATAGGGAACCTGGACATCGAACCGAGGACTACGAGCCTGGTCTTGGACTCCGAGCGAGAGACTGGACAAGGACCCAGAACCTGAGTCTTGACTCGGGCTCGGACCCCAGAACCAGGCGAGGACATGAAGAGGTTACAGGACGGGACGTGAGACTCATGAACTGGCAGGCGTACCCCAGCACAGGACGAGGGAACCCCAGCACCGGGATGGGCAAGGAACTCCTGGGCTGGGCGATGAACATGGACAAGACGAGAACACAAAGCTGTGGCTTGGACAGGACAAGGATCTTGGACGTGATTGGGACTGGACGAGACCCCGAAGCCTTGACTTGGTCGAGGGAGAGGCAGGAACGCAGAGACTTGATCGGGGAAGAACAGGAGCGAAGACCACAGAGCCTGGGTCGAGGGAGTGACAGGAACATGGAACAGCTAGCCGGGACTCCTCCTTGGGTACAGGACATAGGGCCGGGACTCATCACACGACGACACAGTTCCCAATGCTAGGCGGCGGCAAAACGGCCGGACCTACCTATCGAAGTCGTGGACACAGACAGATGAGTTTCCAATGAGGGCGAGGTCCAGACACAGGCAAGGCGAGGCAAGGCTCCAGGCAGAGGCAAGGCGAGGCGAGGAAAGGCACCAGGCAGAGGCAAGGCGAGGCGAGGAAAGGCACCAGGCAGAGGCAAGGCAGGGCGAGGAAAGGGTGCAAATAGAAGCAAGGCGAGGCAAAGCTATGTTAGGCTAGGCTAGGCTCCAGAAGGAAGGTGAAGGGAAGGGATACAGACAAGGGGTTTGGACAGTAACAATTCGGCAGCCAGAGGCTGAATCGTGAAGCAACTTATGAAGCAGGCCAAAGAAGAATCAGTTGCCTCAACAGAAACTGGAGAAACCCGGAATGAGTAATGATCTTTCAAGATGGTCTCGATTTTGGAATGTTTCTGACGAGCTAGGAAGTTGCAAAGTCACCCCACACTTTAAGAAGGAAGGGAGGCAGAAGAAAGGAAATTATAGAACAGTTAGTCTGACCTCAGTGGTTAGATTCCACTAAGGATGATTTTTCGGGGTACTCAGCGCATGCTAAAGTAAGCCAAATTCAGCATGGCTTTCTTCAGGGTGTATATTGCCTGAGAAGTCTCTTGGAATTCTTTTTGAGAAGATTGCAAGCAGAATAGGCAAAAGGAGATCCGGTGGATGATTATCTCTTGGATTTTCAGATGGTTTTAACGACTTGCTGCACACGAGGCTGCCTAACAAGATCACAACTCACGGTATTACAGGAAAGATACTGGCACAGATCGAAGATTGGTTTACCGGCATGAGGCAAAGAGTTAGAACAATGCGGGCCTATTCCGTTTGCTACCCGTAACAAATGGCGTTTCTCTGGAGTCGGTAATGAGATTATTTATGTTCATGTTAAAATCAACAATTTGGAAGACAGAGTTATTGGCTTTGTGACCGACTTTGTAGTTGCTACGAAGGTAGTTCCGGATAGGCAGCTTAGAGCAAAGTGGTTGTCTGTAGAAGGACTCAGACAGGTTTGAAGAACAGACAATGAAATGGCAGATGGAATACAGTGTAGGGACTGCGGTCTGCAGTCAGGTACTCAGGTTCACTCAGCGTAATGTTGCACGAACATTATTAGCAAAACACACTGACACAATACGGGTTTCATTTTGTTACGTTGGAACCACCCCCTGAATCATTTGTTGATGTTTGAGGGATTCGCTGTTGCGAATTACTCATAAAAACCTAAGGCGAGCACGAGAATGCGGAGCCGATAATACAGGCGTTAATAGCGGAGTATTATGTATCCAAGGGAACGTTTGAAGAGGATGAGTGGGAAATGTTGTTGAAAATAAACCTACTGAGACTGAGGTTCAGCTTCGGTTAGAAAAATTAAAGTGGGAGTATGAGAAAGTGGCTGAGACGCTTTCAGGATCTGCTAAGTCAGTAGACGAGTTTGCTTTAACCTGTGAGGTTAAGTTTCTCCTCAATAAGAGCTTCAAAGAGAGTAGCTGGAATAATCATGGTGAACTGGAAGTTGAAATTGGGACTAGTAATGAAAGCGTAGAGGAGGCAGCTGGCTCGATTGCCTGTGTTCAGGTTGTTGAAGCACCTGTGAATTCACAGGATACTGAGCCTTGTGTTGGAACTCAGTTACGGTCTGAGTTGTCTGACTCGGTTGAAAAGGAATGCAATCCTTTTGTGTCAGATGGACTTGGTTCAGTGAATAACGGGTCAACCTTGGTACCAGCGGAAACGGAGGATTCTCAATCACTTGAGTTAGACAGTGTGCTAAAAGTTGGCGATGAGATGAAAACTGGGGAGGTGAATGTTATTGAACATATTGAGAAGGGTGCTGTCTCTGGACTTTTGAATAAAGTACCTGTGAAGTCTGGATTGGTTCCAAGACCTTTGACCTTGCTGACAGAAACAGCTCTCTCAGATGCTGAGACAGTGCACGTTGATTTGTTTAACTGTATTTTGGAATTTAAAGATGAACTACTTGGTAATTTTGTTCAAGATTGTGAATTAGAGAGTCAGGGTTCGGAGACTTTTCAAAACAAAGCGAAGTGCAGATTTGTCCAAGAGAGGCCATCGGCAGATGTTCTTATGGAAACATACAGAACTAAAGATCTTGGAGACAGAATTAATAACTTGTTTGAAATAAAGGAGTTGTTTGGAAGTTAAGCGAATGGGCTTGGTTTAGAAAACATGAGTGAGGAGTTAGCACCCTGTGCAAGATAAAGTTTAGGCCGTCCTTGAAACCCCTGTTGGATCCGACCACGTGATGGTTAATTGTTCTGTGGTGAAGGGGAAAAGAGAAAATGGGTGATCAAACGCCATTTGATGGTAACAGGATTTGGGTTTTAAAACAATTGTATGTGAAAGATAAAGACAATTGTCCGGATGATAAGTTTAAGAATGAAATAGAAACTGGTATTTTTTATATGTTCTCCAGTCTGCTACATGTAAATCAGATTTGTATTGCTTTATATTTTGTAATCTACAGTCAGACAAAAATTTTTCTCCTTGATCAAAGATTTTTTTTTCCCAACAAGAGAGACATTTGACGAGATCCTAAGCATTATTCAATATGGAATGTGCCTTTAAAAAGAGAGAGAGTGGGTGTACACTGAATCAGAGAGAGAGAGAGAGAGAGAGAGAGAGAGAGCAGAGAACAGCTCGTGAGTCTCCATGGTTATGGAAGGGCGCAGCTCTATAATGTACAGCTGGCGTTCAGCATGTTTGAGTTATATATACAAGGTCAGCTGGCTTTTCAGACAGACACACAGACACACGGAAGACACGGACGGAAATACAGAAGAAATAGACACCGGATGAGCTTTCAGTTCCCACGAAAGAGTGGGTTTTGCTCGAGTGTGGAAAAGAGGGGACCGGTGGAATGCTATCGATGTGTTTAACCCTTGACTGTGTTGATAGCTTTACCAGGTGGAAAGGTATACTTTTGTGTACTTTTGTACTTTTGTGTCCTCACAGTCGATAACTTTTAACAGGTCTTCGGAGCACAACGGAAAGATCGATAACATCGGCTTACCTGGAAAACCAATCACCGCTCTCTCTCTCTCTCTCTCGTCTCTCTCTCCTCTCTTCTCTCCTCCTCTCTCTCTCTCCTCTCTCTCTCCTCTCCTCTCTCCTCTCTCTCCTCTCTCTCTCTCTCTCTCTTCTCATCTCTCTCTCCTCTCTCTCCTCTCTCTCTCTCCACTCCCTCTCTCTCTCTTCTCTCTCTCTCTCTCTCTCTCTCTCATCTCTCTCTCTCTCCCCCTCAATTCTACTTAATTTAATATCAAATAACACGCAGAATAGACAAAGGAGAGGCAGTGGATGTTTTTGTCCTGGATTTTCAGACTTGCTGCACATGAGGGCTGCCAAACAAGATCACAACTCACGGCATTACAGGAAAGATACTGACACGGATCGAAGATTGGTTTACCGGCATGAGGCAAAGCGTTGGAACAATGCGAGCCTATTCTGTTTGCTACCGGTAACCAATCGCGTTCCTCTGGAGTCCGTAATGAAATTGCGTCTGTTCATGTTAAAATGAACGATTTGGATGGCAGAGTTGGCGGCTTGGTGACCGACTTTTGTAGCTGCTACGAAGGTAGGAGCCGGACAGGCAGCTTAGAGCAAAGTGGGGTGCCTGCAGAAGGACTCGGACCGGTCTGAAGAACAGACAATGAAGTGGCAGATGGAATACAGTGTAGGGACTGCTGTCTGCAGTCAGGTACTCAGGTTCACTCAGCATAAATGTTGCACGAACATTATTTGCAAAACATTCCGACACGATACTGGTTTCATTTTGTTACAGACAAACATGCCAGCTTGTTACTACAAAGTAAACTTCATTTCCACATTGGTGGATAAGTGTGCTGACACCCCTCGCTGTCTGTAAATACTGTGAAGAGATCCTAATGTTTATTTAATATAGACTGTGCCTTTAAATGAAAGAAAGTGGGTGTACAACGATTCAGAGAGAGAGCACCGAACAGCTCGTCAGTCGCCATTGTTACGGAAGAGTGGAGGCTATATAATGTACCGCTGGTTTCAAGCAGTTCATTTGGGATATATACAAGTGTCAGCTGGCTTTTCAGACAGACACACAGACACAAGGAAGACACGGGACAGAAATACAGAAGAAATAAAAACTGGATGAGCTTTCAGTGCCCACGAAATGGGTGGGTTTTGTTCGCAATGTGGAAAAGGGGGCACCCGGTGGAAAGGCTGTCGGTGTGTTTAACCTCTTGACTGGGCTGACAGTATTACCGCGTGAAAACGGTACACTTTTGTGTGGTCACAGTCGGCATCTTTAACAGGACATTGGAGGACAACGGAAAGATCGACGACATCGGCCTACATGGAAAACAAATCACCTTTCTCTCTTCCTCATTTTTTACTCAACTTAATATCACGAACTGATCTGAAGTCATTTCTATACCATCATTTCTATAGTGTATAACATTTACCACCTAAGCTTGAGAAGAAGCTTGGGGGTTTCATATTTTACACATTTATAGTTACATAAACTCTGCTAACATGTTTGATTAATCTAGTTCTATATTACTATATTACGTAGATACTATTATTAGTGTTGTTTTTTTCGTAGCAGATTTCAGAGAGACATTGATCAGGATGCAGGAATGGGCTGAAATGTGGCAGATGGAGTTCAATCCAGAGGATGTGAGTTGGTACACTTTGCAGGACAACCTCCAAGGCAGAGGACAAAGTAAATGTCAGGTAACCTGTTAGTGTCGGGGGAGCAGAAGGATCTGGGTGTACATGTTTCACAGATCCCTCGTAGTTGCCTCACATGTAGATAGGTTAGTTGAGAAAGCTTATGGGTATTAGTTTTCATAAGTCGAGGGATAGAGTTTAAGAATCGAGAGGTATGATGCAGCTCTATAAAACTCCGATTAGGCCACACTTGGAGTACTGTGCCCAGTTCTGGTCGCCTCACTATAGGGGAGGATGTGGAAGCATTAGAGAGGGTACAGAGGAGATTTACCAGGTTTCTAACTCGTTTAGAGATTAGGCATTATTATCATAGATGAAGGGAGCTAAGGCTTTACTGTTTGGAGAGAAGGAGGATGAGAGGAGACATAATAGAGGTATACAACATATTAAGAGGAATAGATAGAGTGGAAAGACAGTGCCTCTTCCCCAGGCACCGGTGCTCAATAAAACAGGAACATGGCTTTAAGGTAAGGGATGGGAAGTTCAAGGGGGATATTACAGGAAGGAATTTAGCTCAGAGAGTAGTTGGTGCATGGAATGCACTGCCTGAGTCAGTGGTGAAGGCAGATACACTAGTCAAATTTAAGAGAGTACTAGAAAGGAATATGAAGGAATTTAAGGTGGGAGGCAGGATTTAAGGGTCGGCACAACATTGTGGGTCGAATGGCTTGTACTATGATATACTATTCTATGTTCTATGTTCTGAAACTAGACTCCAGTGTGGTCCGGTCCATTTCTGATGATTCTTTTAGCCCGTTACGGGATACTTAAGAAAATTGGGGCTAGTCCGGGATAGGAAAATTTAAATTTGTTTTAAATTTTAAATTTAGCCATTCTAAATTTGTTGGGGGCTTAATTGATAAAGAAATGGTTGATCTTAATGTGCATATCTCTTCTGTTACCTTGAGTTGGAAATCAGCAGCAATAGAGATCGAGTTTGGTAGACTTTGGTGGAAACATCCCATGAATCATTAGAAGATTTTAAGAGGGATGCGCTGATGGGAATTGCGCATAAGTTAAAGCTTAAGGTGAGCACTAGAATTAGGAAGTCGATAACACAGTCGTTAATAGCGGATCATTATACATCTAAGAGAACGTTTGCAGAAGATGTGTGGGAAATGCTTTTGAAAGTAAACCTACAGGGGCCGAGGTTCAGCTTCGGTAAGAAATTTAAAGAGGGAGGGCGAGAAAGTGGTTGTGACCGTTTCAGGGTTTGCTAAGTCAGTAGATGATTTGCTTCAACCATGAATTTAAGTTTTTTCCTGAATGTAGTAATGAAAGCGTAGAAGAGGCAGATTACCTGTGTTCAGGTTGTTGAAGCACATGTAAATTCGCAGGTACTGAACCTCGTGTTGAAACTCAGTTAAGGTCTGAGGTGTCTGACTCGGTTGAAAAGGAATGCAGTCCTTTTGTGTCAGATAGACTTAGTTCAGTGAATAATGAGTTAACCTTGGTACCAGTGTAAATTGCGGATTTTCAATCGCTTGAGTTAGTGTTCCAAAAGTTGGTGATGAGATGACAACTGGTGAGGTGAATGTTATTGAAGATATTGAGAAGGTTGCTATCTCTGGACTTTTGACTAAAGTATCTGTGAAGTCTGGATTGGTTTCAAGACCTTTGACCTTGCTGACAGAAACAGCTCTCTCAGATGCTGAGACAGTACACGTTGATTTGTTTAACTATATTTTGGAATTTAACGATGAGCAACTTGGTGATGTTGTTCAAGTTTCTGAATTGGAGAGACAGTGTTCGGAGACTTCTCAAAACAAAGGGAAGTGTTGTTATGACCGAGAGAGGCTATCTGCAGGTGTTCTTACGGAAATATATAGAACTAATGATCTTGGAGATGGAACTAATGACTTGCTTGGAACAAAGGACTGCTTTGGAAGTTCAGCAATGTGCTCAGTTTAGAAATCATGTGTGAGGAGTCAGTTCCTGTGCAGGATAAAGTTCAAGCCGTCCTTGAAAGCCCTGTTGGGGCTGATCACGTGATGGTTAAATATTCTGTAATGAATGGAAATGAGACAATGTGTGATCAAGCGCCATATTGAGGATAACAGGATTTGGGTTTGCAGGAATTTGGATTTGTAACAAAGTATGTGAAAGGTAAAGACAATAACATGATGGATTGATTGGATGTTAAGTTTAAGAATAAAACAGAAACAGTATTTTTATACGCTTCTCTAGTCTGCTACATGTTAATCAGATATGTATTGCTTTATATTCTGTAATTTACAGTTAGACAAAAATTCTGCTGCTTGAACATTTTTTCCCAACAGGAGGGAGGTGTGATGAGATCCTAAGCGTTATTCAATATGGAATGTGGCTTGAAAATGAGAGAGAGAGGGTGTACACTGATTCAGAGAGAGAGAGAGAGAGTTCCGAACAGCTCGTGAGTCTCAATGGTTACGGAAAGGCGGAGCTATATAATGGGCAGCTCGCGTTCAACATGTTTGGGATATATATATAGCATATACATATATACATATAGATGTCTGGCTTTTCAGACAGACACACAGACAGAAATACAGAAGAAATAGACACTGGATGAGCTTCCACTGCCCACTACAGAGTGGGTTTTGCTCACAGTGTGGAAAAGGGCAGACCGATGGAAGGCTCTCGGTGTGTTTAACCCTTGACTGGGTTGTTAGCTTTACCGCGTGAAGACGGTATACTTCTGTGTGGTCACAGTCAGTAACTTTAACCAGACTTCGGAGAACAACGGGAAAATCGACGGCATCAACTTACCTGGAAAACAAATCAGCTCCCTCTCTCAATTCTGCTCAACTTAATATCACGAACTGAACTGACATCATTCTTATACCATCGGAAGACTGTATCATTTACCACCTAAGCTTGAAGAAGTTTGGGGCTTTATATTTATACACTTATATATGCATAAACTCTGCTAACCTGTTTTATTTATCTGGTTTTATATTACTATATTACGCGGATACTAATAAATAGTGTTTTGTTTGTGGCAATACCGGACGCCAGGTGTGTTCCATTTCTGCTGTTTTTTGTTTAACCCGTTACGGGGCACGTAACAAAACCGTTCCAACCCCTACTTCAGACCAGATTTCTGTAAACCACTCCGACCACTTGAACACTCGGCATCTCTGTAAAACCCTCGATCATCCACCCTGGTGCATTTAGACGACAGCAGACCCGAGAAAGATACAGTCGTGTCAGATTGTCCAAAGAAACTACAGACTGATCAAGGACAGGGGAAGCAGACAAACCAGATCTCTCTGTTTTCCCCCATTTTGTGGGCAATGAACTAATTCTTGCATTCGAATAATTTAATCAGAGGAACTGAATGTGGACACAGGGAGCTTCAGGTAATGATCTGCTAAACCTGTGACCATTCTCAAACTAGTCGCCATTTGTTATGTGAAGGGCGTGGACTTTGAACTGATTCTTGACTCTGGGACATTCTACTCAGAGCAATAAACCTGAGACCATGCTCAGAGGAGCAACTCCTTGTTATGTAAAATGCCAGACGTATCAAAGAAGCAATCTGTAGTCTCGTCAGACTCTGTCTGGGTTTCCTCATTTAACTAGTTTGGACCAGTCAGGGTGTAAACATACGAACACACAAGGCTGTGGTGGGCAGAGCCACGTACAATATGTTGGTTGTAGCTCTGAACAATGATCAGTAACCATGTGACACAGGTACGTCAGGTGACCTTGAGACAATGGTTTGGGGATCCAATGGTTCAATTGATGATGTACAATATAAGATTCCGTAACTCCAAATATGCAGGGGTGATAACTCTCCAGCGGCCAGAGACCAACCATTGTCGAAAAGTAGGACCACACGGACACGTGGAGATCGGGAACATGAGGATCGGAAGATGATGAGAGGCATTGATCGTGTGGATATTCAGAGGCTTTTTCCCAGGGCTGAAATGGTTGCCACAAGAGGACACAGGTTTAAGGTGCTGGAGAGTCGGTCAGAAGAGATGTCAGAGGTAAGTTTTTTTTTTAACTTAGAGAGTGATGAGTGCGTGGAATTGGCTGACTGCAACATTGGTGGAGACGGATACGATTGGGTCTTTTTAAGAGACTTTTGGAAAGGGACATGGAGCTTAGAAAAATAGAGGGCTATAGGTAAGCCTAATCATTTCTAAGGTAGGGACATGTTCGGTACAACTTTGTGGGCCGAAGGCCCTGTATTGTGCTGTAGATTTTCTATGGTTTCTATTTTTCTATGGAATGTCTTGTCAGCGTAGACTCTTTTCCCGGGTAATACCTTTTCTCTTCATTGACTGTTCAAGGAGTGTCAGGGTTTCCAGTAGGGTGCACACAGGACGATTGTATGTAAATCTACGTGCTTTTTGTAGAAATAATAGCAGATACTTGTTGGTAAATGCAGATTATCTGTATTTCATTGATCATTGTTACAAGGGATGATTCTTGTCACAGTGGCGACCATCATTAACATTGCCCACTAACAGGACGTGCCCTCTACACAGTGTTCCCATCGGGAAGGAGATACAGAAGCCTGAAAGCTCAGACTCAGCGATTTAGGACAGCTTTTTCCCCGCTGCCACCTGTATCTCAGTTTTGTTTTCTCTATATTTATTTATCCTGTATTTCATTGTACTGCTACCGTAAAGTTAACAATTTCGCGACGTATGTCTGTGATATTAAATCTGGTTCTGATTCTTTAAATTTACGTTTAAAACCATTGATTCTGATTCAGATATAGGGGGATTTGTCAGATCGATCTTACATTTGTTGAAAGCCTATCAGAACCTCGTGTACTGTGCTGTAATATTCTATGTTCTGTGCTCGATCGAGCGTACCGTGTCTTGTAATAGTTAAGTAAGTCGATTAATTATTTAAAGCCATGACACCTTGTTTTTCCGGACTACTCTCAATGCGCCGGATAATAAAGAGCAGGAAAATAATTTAAAAAACAACAGGCCAGAAATATCAGTACCGACCGCTGGATGATCTCTATAGCTTTATAGACGATAGACAATAGGTGCAGAATTAGACGATTCGGCCCTTCGAGCCTGCACCGCCATTCTGAGATCATGGCTGATCATTTACTGTCAATAGCCGGTTCCTGCCTTGTCCCCATATCCCTTGATTCCCCCATCCATAAGACACCTATCTAGCTCCTTCTTGAAAACAACTAGAGAATTGGCCTCCACTACCTTCTCAGGCAGTGCATTCCACACGTCCACAACTCTCTGGGAGAAAACGTTTTTCCTTAACACCATCCTAATTGACCCACCCCTTATTCTTTAAACCATATCCTCTGGCACTGTACTCTCCCAGCATCTGGAACATATTTCCTGCCTCAATCTTGTCCAATCCCTTAATAATTTTATGTGTTTCAATCAGATCCCCTGTCAATCTCCTTAATTCCAGCGTATACAAGCCCAGTCTCTATAACCTCTCTGCGTAAGACAGTCTGGACATCCCAGGAATTAACCTTGTGAATCTATGCTGCACTTCCTGTACAGCCAGGTTGTCCTTCCTTAATCCTGGAGACCAAAACTGTACACAATACTCCAGTTGTGGTCTCACCAGGGCCGTGTACAAATGCAAAAGGATTTCCTTGCTCTTGTACTCAATTCCCTTTGTAATACAGGCCAACATTCCATTAACCTTCTTCACAACCTGCTGCACTTGGTCATTCACTTTTAGTGACTGATGAAGAAGGACTCCTGGATCTTTGTATTTCTCCCTTACCTAACTCTACACAGTTCAGATAATAATATGCCTTCCTATTCTTGCTCCCAAAGTGGATAACCTCACAGTTATTCACATTAAACTTCATCTCCCAAGTATCTGTCCACTCACCCAGCCTATCCAAGTCTCTCTGAATTCTCCTAACATCCTCATCACATGTCACACTGCCACCCAGCTTAGTATCATCAGCAAACTTAATGATGTTATTCTCAATGCCTTCATCTAAATCGTTGATGTAAATCGCAAACAGCTGTGGTCCCAATACCGAGCCCTGTGGCACCCTCTATTCACCACCTGCCATTCCGAGAAACACCCATTCACCGCTACCCTTTGCTTTCTATCAGCCAACCAGTTTTCTATCCATGTCAATATCTTCCCCCCAATGCCATGAGCTCTGATTTTACCCACCAGTGTGGGACCTTATCAAATGCCTTCTGAAAATCGAGGTACACTACATCCATTGGATCTCCCTTGTCTAACTTCCTGGTTACATCCTCGAAAAACTCCAATAGATTAGCGAAGCATGATTTGCCTTTCGTAAATCCATGCTGGCTCGGCCCAATCCCGTCACTGCTATCTAGATATGCCACTATTTCATCTTTAATAATGGACTCTAGCACCTTCCCCACTACTGACGTTAGGCTAACAGGGCGATAGTTATCTGTTTTCTCCCTCCCTCCGTTCTTATAAAGTGGCATAACATTAGCCATTCTCCAATCCTCAGGAACTGATCCTGAATCTAAGGAACATTGGAAATTGCATCCGCAATTTCCAGAGCCACCTCCTTTAGTACCCTGGGATGCAGACCATCTGGACCTGGCGACTTGTTAGCCTTCACGCCCATTAATCTACTCATCACCGTTTCCTTCATAATGTCAATCTGTGTCAGTTCCTCTGTTACACTATGTCCTTGGCCCATCCATACATCTGGGAGATTGCTTGTGTCTTCCCTAGTGAAGACAGATCTAAAGTACTCATTAAATTCTTCAGCCATTTCTCTGTTTCCCATATCAGTTTCACCCAATTCATTCTTCAAATGCCCAACATTGTTCTTAACAGTCTTCTTTCTCTTCACATACCTAAAAACGCTTTTGCTATCCTCCTTTATATTCCTGGCTAGCTTGCGTTCGTACCTCATTTTTTCTGCCCGTATTGCCTTTTTAGTTACGTTATGTTGTTCCTTAAAATTTCCCAATCATCTGTACTCCCACTCACCTCAACTGTGTCATACTTCTTTTTTTTTAATGCTATGCAGTCTCTGACTTCCTTTGTCAACCACTGTGGCCCCTTTCCCCCCTTTGAATCCTTCCTTCTCTGGGGGATGAACTGATTTTGCACTTTGTGCATTATTCCCAAGAATACCTGCATTGCTGTGAAGGGACTTTGCTTGGAAGGGACTTGCCAAGTATTACGTAATGAGGAAATGCCCTCGGTGTTAGGACTACGCCGGTCATGAGGTATGAAAGGAAATATCTGGACAGGCAGGAACATTAGCGATAGTCAGGATGGGCCAGTGCGCAGTTAGATCAACCTCACAGAGCTTTACGAGGTAGTTACCAGGAATAGTGTGGAAGGCGAGGCAGTGGATGCCGTCTAACAGGGACTTCAGCAAGGAATTTCTCAAGGTTTCATAGGGGAGGATGCTGGAGAAGGTTCAGTCGCTTGGCTTTCATGATGAACTGTTAAATTGCTGTCGCCATTGGCTACGTTGGGGAAACTAGAGTGTAGTAATAAATGGTTGTCTCTCTGATTGGGGACCTGTGACGAGTGGAGTGCCGCACGGGTCATTGCTGACAGCATTGATTGTTGTTTGTCATCTATATTCACGATGTGGATAATGATGTCGTTAACTGGATCAGCAAATTGCCGATGACAGCAGCATTACCTGTGTAGTTGACAGCGAGGAAGAGTCCCAGAGCATGGTACCGGAAACGAGATCTGGAGCAGCTGGAACAAAGGGCTGAAAAAGCGCGGATCGGATTTAACGCAGACAAGTGTCAGATGTTGCACTTTGGGCGGACCAGCCAGGGTTGGTCTGACACAATAAGAAATAGGGCACTGAGGAGTACGATAGAATAAACGAATCTGGGAATGCAGGTCCATAATTCACTGAAATTGCGGCACAGTCATAAAGGTTCGTAAAAACAGCTTTTCGCACCTTGGTCTTCAGAGCAAGGTACTGAGTACAGGAGTTGGGATGTTATGTTGAAGCTATTTACGACTTTACTGAGGCCTAATTTGGAAAAAAAAAGATGTGTACGATTTTGCTCAACCACCGGGACTGGACATGTTGAATTAGAAGGAAAGATTACAGATGTTAGCACTTTATCCCCGAGCGGTTCGACGACTGAAGGGGGATTTGATAGAGGTATACAACAATATGAGGCAGATGGAGACTGTAAATGCAAGCGGGCTTTCTCCACTGATGCCGGGCAAGAATACAACTAGAGATCAGGGGTGAATTGTGAAATGTGAAATGTTTAAGGGAAACATGAGGGGAAACTTCTTCATCCAGAGGGTGGTCAGAGTGTAGACAGTGCTGACAACGCAAGTGCTAATTGAGATTCCGATTTCAACGTCTAAGAGATGATTGGATAAGTACACGGATGAGAGGGATATGGATGGCCATGGTCCGGGTGAGGTCGATGGGAGAAGGCAGTGTAAATAATTCCTCACTGGCCTGACGGGCTGAAGACCCTGTTTCTGTGCACTGGTTTCCTGTGGCTGTCTGACTGTATATCTTGGTTAGAGCTTTACTGTCCCACTGCACCGACCAATCTAGAAAGTCGTTGATACTGTTAGATCCCTTTGTCCTTGCATCATTGAAGCATGGAGATTGAGTGAAATGGATGCTTTTAGCAGGAGAAGAATGAAGTGCAGATGTGAGATGATAAAGGGAGTATCACACTCGAGGAATATACCTTCACTCATTCGGTAAGGCGGTAAAGACAGTAGTTCCGGGTTGGAGGAGTGTATTACAGTGATCCCAGTACAGTGAACAGATCTGTTGCTTCAGCGGTGGTAATGGGGATCATTAACCTCGATAATATACAACAAGGGGTTCATTTAATCCGAATCCTATCATTAATCAGAAATTGGACGTGGGAAACCCTGGAAGTCGTTGGATGTTTGGAGTTGTGGAGACGTCATATTTTAATTGTGTCGAATATTACTCGTGGACGATACGTTACTTTCTGCGTCTCCTTGTCTTGGAGTCGGAAGGCTTCATTAAATGTTTTATGATTGCAATTACAGATGTTTGTTAACGGTTGAACAAATAAGATCATGCCATTCTCTGCCATATTTTAAAAATATGATTGCATTGCGGATTTAAGATATTGCAGGAGGTGTGGACATATGTGAGTTCAATTGAAAGAGAAAGAAAAATACGACGGTCGTCAATGGCTATATGGGATTCATGCGTTTCTTTAGTTTGTTTTGGGTGGGCGATTGAATTTATCACCTTTTTAATCATACGTGTTGCAGAAAAATTTTGTCTTCTTGCGATAAGTGACATCTAGGAACTGATGCGAAATTCGGTGGCTGCGATATTAAATCTGGTTCTGATTCTTAAAATGTAAGTCGATTAATTATTAAAAGCCATGACGCCTTGCTTTTGCAGAGTACTCTCAATGCATCGGATAATAAAGTGCAGGAGAATTAAAAAAACAATAGGCCATAAATATCAGCTGAATGATCTCGATAGCTTTGCTTGGAAGGGACTCGCCAAGTATTATGTAATGATGAATTGTCCTCGGCGTTCAGACTACGCTGCTCATGGGGTATGAAGGGAGGTATCATTAGCGATAGTCAGTATGGGCCAGTGCGTTGTAGGTCATGTCTAACCAATCTCACATTGCTTTACGAGGTAGTTACCAGGAATGGTGTTGAAGGCAAGTCAGTGGATGCCGTCTACAGGGACTTCAGCAAGGAATTTCTCAAGGTTCCGTCGGGGCGGATGCTGCAGAAGGTTCAGTCGCTTGGCTTTCATGAGGAACTATTAAATTGCTGTCACCATTGGCTACGTTGGGGAAACTAGAGTGTGGTAATGAATGGTTGTCTCTCTGATTGGGGATCTGTGATGAGTGGAGTGCCGCACGGATCATTACTGTCAGCATTGATTGTTGTTTGTCATCTATATTAACGATCTGGATAATGATGTCGTTAACTGTATCAGCAAACTGCCGATGACAGCAGCATTACCTGTGTAGTTGACAGCGAGGAAGAGTCCCAGAGCATGGTACCGGAAAAGGGATCTGGACCAGCTGGAACAATGGGCTGGAAAAAAAGCGGATCTGGTTTAACGCAGACAAGTGTTAGATATTGCAGTTGGGAGGACCAGCCAGGGTTGGTCTGACACAATGAGAAATAGAGCACCGAGAAGTACGATAGAAGAAACGAATCTGAGAATGCAGGTCCGTAATTCAATGAAAGTTGACGCACAGTTAGACAGGGTCGTAAAAACAGCTTTACACACATTGGCCTTCCTGGACCAAAGTACTGAGTACAGGAGTTGGCATATTACGTTGCTGTGGTTTAAGGCTTTATTGGGGCCCAATTTAAAATATTGTGTGAGGTTGGGCTCAACTATCTGCAGGAAAGTTGCAAACAAGATTGAAAGAATGCAGAAAAGGAATTACACAGCTATTGCCGGGACTGGATGCTTATAATTAAAAAGAAAGATTACCTATGTTAGCACTATTCCCGATGGGGAAGAAGACTGAGGGGAGATGTGATAGAGGTATACAACAAATGAGGCGGATGGAGAGTGTAAATGCAAGCAGGCTTTCTCCACTGATGTTGAGCGGGAATACAACTGGAGATCATGGGCGAATGGTGAAATGCGAAATGTTTAAGGGAATCATGAGGGGAGGCTTCTTCACCCAGAGGGTGGTCAGAGTGTAGACAGTGCTGACAGCACAAATGGTAACTGAGATTCCGATTTCAACGTTTAAGAGATGTTTGGAGAAGTACACGGATGAGAGGGATACGGATGGCCATGGTCCGGGTGAGGTCGATGGGAGAAGGCAGTGTAAATAATTCCTCACTGGCCTGACGGGCTGAAGACCCTGTTTCTGTGCACTGGTTTCCTGTGGCTGTCTGACTGTATATCTTGGTTAGAGCTTTACTGTCCCACTGCACCGACCAATCTAGAAAGTCGTTGATACTGTTAGATCCCTCTGTCCTTGCACTCACTGAAGCATGCAGACTGAGTGAAATGGATGGTTATAGCAGGAGAAGAATGAAGTGCAGATGTGAGATGATAAAGGGAGTATCACACTAGATGAATATACCTTCACTCATTCAGTAAGGCGGTAAAGACAATAGTTCCGGGTTGGAGATGTGTGTGACAGTGATCCCCGTACAGTGAACAAATCTGTTGCTTCAGCGGTGGTAACGGGGATCATTAGCCTGGATACTATGCAACAAGGGGTTCATTTAATCCGAATCCTATCATTAATCAGAAATTGGACGTGGGAAACCCTGGAAGTCGTTGGATGTTTGGAGTTGTGAAGACGTCATATTTTAATTGTGTTGAATATTAACTCGTGGACGATACGTTACTTTCTGCGTCTCTTTGTCTTGGAGTCGGAAGGCTTCATTAAAAGTTTTATGATTACAATTACAGATGTTTGTTAAATGGTTGAACAAATAAG
Source organism: Hypanus sabinus (assembly GCF_030144855.1). Classification (NCBI taxonomy): domain Eukaryota; kingdom Metazoa; phylum Chordata; class Chondrichthyes; order Myliobatiformes; family Dasyatidae; genus Hypanus; species Hypanus sabinus. The sequence continues at coordinate 215,665 of NW_026781238.1, read as the reverse complement.
ATCTTGCCATTTCCTGCCATATTTTTAAAATATGATTGCATTGCGGATTTAAGGTATTGCAGGAGGTGTGGACATATGTGAGTTCAATTGAAAGAGAAAGAAAAATACGACGGTCATGAATGGCTATATGGGAGTCATGCGTTTCTTTAGTTTGTTTTGGGTGGGCGATTGAATTTATCACCTTTTTCATCATACGTGTTGCAGAAAATTTGTGTCTTCTTGCGATAAGTGATATCTAGGAACTGATGCGAAATTCGGAGGCTGCCTATCCTTCCGGAATTCTGTGAAGTGTTAGTGTATGTGAGCCTCAGCTCTCCATATCTCACTATCCTAAATTCTTCAGAATACGTCTTGAGGCGTTTTGCTTTGGAAGTTCTTTATTCTGAATTCTCCAATTGCCTGCGATGGTTTTGAAGGAGGACAAGGGTGAGGCCGGGTGTTTGTGTTGTTCTCGCTGTGTTTTTCTTTTGTGAGGTCTTGTATGTTTCATTTATTGTTGATTTCAGGCGGAAACACGGGCCCCACACTGGCCATGTGGATTCAGGGTTAAAGGGATCGAAATTTGACTGTTTCTACACGCGATACTACACCTGTATGACTACGCCTGTAAAAGGTGCATCCAGCTGCAGATACTGAAAAAACGAGTTAGGGAACTGGAGCTGGAGCTAAATGAACTTCGGGTGTTTCGTGAAGCAGAGGCAGAAATAAACAACAGTTGCGGGAAGATAGTCACCACTAAAAGTCAGGAGGCAGGTAGCTGGGTGACACTCAGGAGAGGGAAGGGATATAGACAGAATGAGCTGAGAACCACCGTGGCCGTTCCCATCAACATTAAGAATACAGTTTTGGATACTGTTAGTGGGGATGACCTACAGGGAAAAAGATGCAGTGGTCGCTTCTCTGGCACCGAGACTGGGCCCTCTGTTCAGAAGGTAAGGATGGAAAAGAGGAGAGCAGTAGTGATAGGGGATTGGATAGTTAGGGTGACAGATAAGAGGTTCTGTGGAAGAGATCGAGAATTCCGGATGGCCCGTTGTCTCCCTGGAACCAAGGTCCGCGATATCTCGGATCGAGTTCTCAGTATTATCAAGAGGGAGGGTGAGCATCGGGATGTCGTGGTCCTTGTACGTACCAATGACGTGGCTAGGAAGAGTGAGGAAGTACTGAAAGGTGAGTCTAGGCAGTTAGGCGCCAGGTTAGAGCACAGGACCTCCAGGATAGCAATCTATTGCCGCGTGCAGGAGGGTTAGGAAATAGTAAGATAGTGCAGATCAGCAAGTGGCTGAAGAGATGTTGCAGGAGGGAGTTATAGATAAATGGGTAGTTTTCCAGGGAAGGTGGGACCTGTTCTGGCGGGACGGTTTAAATCTGAACTGGACGGGGACAGATATTCTTGCAGGTAGGTTTACTAGAGAGGCTGCAGTCTATTTAAACTAGATACAATGGGGGCGGGGACCCAGACTGCAGGAACAGATGCAGTGAAGTAGGAAAAAAAAGAAGCTAGTAAAGTTGTTTGCATCGTTAGTGACAAACAGAGAGTAAGAGGTGGATAATTTCTTAAATGCATTTATTTTAATGCTAGGAGCATTGTGAAGAAAGGCGGATGAGTTTAGTGCATGGAGTAATACCTGGAAATATGGTGTTGTAGTGAAACATGGTTACAGGACGGGTTTGATTGGCAAATAAATGTTTCTCTAATTCGTTGCTTCAGGTGTGATAGGAGGGACAACAGTGGGAGGTGCTGCATTGCTTGTCAGAGAAAATATTACAGTGGTGCTCTGGCAGGAAAGATTAGGGGGCTCGTCTAGGGAAATTATTTGGGTGCAATTGAGGAATGAGAAAAGTGTAGTCACACTTATAGGAGTGTACTATAGACCACCTAATGGGGAGTGAAAATTGGAGGAGCAAATTTGTAAGGAGACGGCAGATATTTGTAGTAAGCACAAGTTTGTGATTGTGGGAGATTTTAAGTTTCAGCACACAGGCTGAGAAACCCATACTGTTAAAGGGCTGGACGGTTTGAAGTTTGTAAAATGTGGGCAGTATAGGTTTTTCCAGCAATACATAAAGGTACCAACTACAGAAGGGGCAGTGTTGCATCTCCTGTTCGAGTATGACATTGGTCAGGTGACGGAGGTATGTGCTGGGGAGCACTTCGAGTCCAGTGAGCACAATAGCATTAGTTTCAATATAGTTATGGAGAAGGATATGTCTGGACCCAGGGTTAAGATTTTTGATTGGAGAAAGGCTAACTTTGAGGAGATGCGAAAGGGTTTAGAAGGAGTGGATTGGGACAATTTGTTTTATTGGAAGGATGTAATGCAGAAATGGAGGTCATTTAAAGGTGAACATTTGAGGATACAGAATCTTAATGTTCCCGTTAGGTTGAAAGGAAAGGCTAAAAGTTTGAGAGAGCCAATATCAAGGGATATTGGAAACTTGGTTCGGAAAAAGAGAGATATCTACAATAAATATAGGCAGCATGGAGTAAATGAGGTGCTTGAGGAATATAAAGAATGCAAAAAGAATCTTAAGAAAGAAAGGATAGTGAGAGATAAAATTGGTCCCTTAGAGAATCAGAGTGGACAGCTGTGTGTGGAGCCGAATTAGATGAGAGAGATTTTGAACAATTTCTTTGCTTCAGTATTCACTAAGGATATTGAACTGTGTAAGGTAAGGGAAACAAGTAGGGAAGTTATGGCAACTATGACGATTAAAGACGAGGAATACTGGCGCTTTTAAGTAATGGAGAAGTGGATAAGTCTCCGAGTTCTGACAGGAAATTCCCTAGGAACTTGAGGAAGGTTAGTGTAGAAATAGCAGGGGCTCCGACAGAAATATTTGAAGTGTCATTAGAAACGGGGATGGTGCCGGAGGATTGGCGTATTGGTCATGTTGTTCTATTGTTTATAAAGGATAAACCTCGCCTGGTTTGACGTCAAGTTTGACGTAAGTTTGACGTCAGTGGTAGGTAAATTAATGGAAGGTATTCTTAGAGATGGTATATATAATTATCTGGATAGGCATTGTCTGATTAGGAACAGTCAACATGGCTTTGTGCGTGGAATGTCATGTTTGACATAACATTGAATATTTTGGAAAAGTTACCAGAAAAGTTGACGACGGTAATGCAGCGGTTGTTTTCTATATGAACTTCAGAAAGGCCTTAGACAAGGTTCCACATGGAAGGTTAGTTAGGAAGGTTCAGTCGTTAGGTATTTCAGATATGTCAGATTGGAGGCCGGCAACGAGTGGTGTGCCTCAAGGATCTGTACTGAGTCCAATGTTTCTTGTCATTGACAGTAATGATCTAGATGATGGGGTGGTAAATTGTATTAATAAGTACGCAGATTATGCTAAGATAGGTGGCGTTGTGGATAATGAATTAGGTTTTCAAAGCTCTTAGAGAGATTTCGGCCAGTTAGAAGAGTGGACTGAAAGATGGCAGATGGAGTTTAATGCTGATATCTGTGAGGTGCTACATTTTGATAAGAATAATCAAAATAGGACATACATGGTAAATGGTAGGGCATTGAAGAATGCAGTAGAACAGAGTGTTCTAGGAATAATGGGGCACGGTTCCCCGAAGGTGGAATCTCATGTGGTTAGTGTGGTGAAGAAAGCTTTTGGTATGCTGGCATTTATTAATCGGAGCATTGAGTATAGGAGTTGGGATGTAACGCTAAAATTGTACACGGCTTTGGTAAGCCAAATTTGGTGAACTGTGTACAGTTCTGGTCACCGAATATAGCAAAGATGTCAACAAAATAGAGAGAGTACAGAGAGGATTTACTCTAAAGTTACCTGGGAGGCTTCAGCACCTTAAGTTACAGAAAAACGTTGAATAAGTTAGGTCTTCATTCTTTGGAGCGTAGAAGGTTGAAGGGGGGCTTGATTGAGGTATTTAACAGTACGGGGGGTAGACAAATTTGACGTGGATAGTTTTTTTTTCCATTGAGAGTAGATGAGATTCAAAAAACAGGACATGAGTTGAGAGTTAGGGGCCAAAATTTTAGGGGTAACACGTGGGGGAACTTCTTTACTCAGAGAGTGGTAGCTGTGCTGAACGAGTTCCAGTAGAAGTGGTAGAGGCTAGTTCGATATTGTCATTTAAAGAAAAATTGGATAGATATATGGTCAGGAAAGGAATGGAGTGTTACGGGTTGAGTGCAGGTCGGTGGTTCTAGGTGAGAGTAAGCGTTCGGCACAGACTAGAAGGGCCGAGATGGCCTGTTTCCATGCTGTAATTCTTATATTGTTATCCGGTTATACGATAAAACCACGATTCAGAGGAAAATTGCCATTAGGATAGAATGTTGTGTACTTGAATTGGGAATTTGGAATTGGCATTTTGGAAGGCTGGCTCTTTTAACGAGCACCAGAAGCTGCTGAGGAACACTTTGAAATGCTGGTTTTAAGTTATAGGGTTCCATTGGAAAACACGTTTGGAAGTCATTGTAGCATCTGCCCTGTAATCTGTAAACTGCAGGTCAGTTCAGAGAACGTGGCAATGCAGTCAATACCTCAGCGATTTGCTTACGGCATCAGCCCTAATTCCATAAATTATCCAGCTGGTCAGATTAAATCGATTATTTCGCTCTATAACTACAGAGTCCAAATATAGTTATAAATTGTCCCAAAATTTCGGCCCTCCTTGCGGAACACGGGTCCCCGCTGTCTTCCAGACAAAATTCACACTATCTACTACATCATCCAATTCGGAATCAACGCAGCCAGGTTTCTGTGGATCCCATGCCTCCTGACTTCCTGAATTATTCTGCTATTGGGAACGGATCAAACGCCTTATCAAAATTAATACATCCACATCGACTGTTCCCATTCATCTGTTTGTTTTTCACTGTTACAAATAATTCAATCTGGTTCATTAAGGACAATATGTCCCTCAAAAAGCCACGTTGACTCTCCGTATCTGGGCTACGTTTCTCCAAGTGCCCATAAGTTCCTTCCACAATAGTCTTCTCCAATAGTTTACCCACTACTGACATAATATTCCCTTGTCTATAATTCGAAGTAGTGTACCTATTATCTTTCGTCAACAGCGGGACTACATTTCCCGTCCCCGAATCTTCAAAGTCTACTTCCAGGGCCAGCGAAGACACAAATATCTTGTCAAAAAGTGCACTAATATCTTCGCTGGCCTTCCAAAATTATCTGGACTATATCCCTTCCGGTATCGGGGAATCATCTATCATCATGTTTTCCAAACTTCCAGCGCATCTTTTTTCTGACCCTCGGTATGTTCGAGCTATCAGCTTTTTTACGCTGTGTTCACATTCACGAATGTATTCGGTGAGGAGCTTCACCGCCTCCTTGACTCCAGATACAAGTTTTCCTCTGATCTGCCCACACTCTCTCCAGTCTCCTCCGGTTCATCACAGTGCAACTCGGCAAGGGTTCTCAAGTCCCCTTCTACCTCTCTCTTCTAAGTCTATTGTTAAATTATTTACTGTCTGCATTGTGACTCGCCATAACCCTACCCGATCTTTTCTTCCTAAACCTTAAGAATCCTTCTTTCTTCCTCTTGGCGAGCTGTTCCAACGTTCTTGTCAGCCAGGGTTACTTTACGCTATCATCCTTTCCCTGCATCAATGAGACAAGCTGTTACTGAAACCCATGTCAGTGCTCCCTAAGCAATCTCCACATATCTGTTGTGTATTTGCCTATGTACATCATTTCCCAAAGTCCGTTGCCAAGTTCCTGCCAGGTAGCACCATGCACCGCAGACCCCAAATTCCATTCTCTCTGGTCCTACCCCTGTGCAAGGTAAATCTCGGGGTTCTGCCCTATCGTTCTCAAATGCTGACCCGCGGAGAGACCTGTCACCTGATCCGTTTCCTTTTCTAATATTAGATACCGTATGGACTGTTCGCTAGTCCGCGTTTGTTCTGATAGTGACATAATTCCTTCCTGGACCCTACTGAGGAATTATGCCATACCTAAAACTATTACCCCGGGAAGGTGCCATAGAATATTGTGTAAGTCTCAGCTGCCCGTGTCAATAACATGGCGCATGTCAAAGACCCGCTTCCCGATCGGTTCCTCACTGTTCCCGTTGCGTTTTTATTGTTAATCTGGTTGGCGGCTGTATAGAATACTCCAGATGGGGTGCTCTCTCCTTTCATGCTTCTATGCTCGTCTCCCAGTCTATTAACAAACGAACGCTCCACGTTGTCCTCCCTTTCTGCAGCAGCGAGAGCATCCCTGGTTTCCCATCGCACTCCCTTTACACTCCGTTATTCGGCTCTGTACATTTTTCAATACCTGAAACACGGAAAGTCCTGAAGCCGTCCCTGCCCTTGTGACAGTCGAGTGTTTGTGATAGTTCGGAACAATCTTCAACCAAAGTGACAATCACGCCAGCAACATTGAGCGTTTTATTGCAACCTACCTGAACTGTATGAAGTCAGCAATCTTCCGACATTTCTGCAACTTCCGGATGACCAAGCATATGATTGTTTGAATTAATGACATATTTGCCAAAACTGTTTATTGTAAAACGGTTTATTTCAAAACTCCGCCACTTACCGTCAGACACGGGCGTTATCTACACAGATAGCCATTTAATGTAAACACATACTTCATTCCATTCCTCAGCTCTTCTCTGAATTTCCTCTGTGTCAGTGTATAGGTACAAGTATTGGTACACATGCTGAGCATTTGCAACATGTACCCAAATTGCTGTAGGATGTATACCGGGGAACTCAAATATCTGTCCTCGTAATAATAGTTTTGCACTTGCCATTTCAGGGAATGGGCTATAGAGGGCATCCAAAATAATATGAAATTAGCTGATATAGAAAACAACAAAATCATCGATTTTCTGCGTTTTTCCACCTCGGCATCTTTCTGATTGTCGCCGCTGTGCTGAAGCCTTCTGCGGACTCTATTTGCCACAACGATATGTCTTATGGTTAACCCGTTAAACACCAGGATTAATCCGATTGGTAGCAATGGTGTTAAAATGCTCTCCAGCAATTGGTATCCTCTCCACACGGGTGAAGTAGCGTATTCACGTGTGCCGATGCACCACCACGGCTTGTTGTCAATGATGACGTAAGGTTCAATGGCAAAGTATAACGGGGCACATTTGCCGCAGCTCACTATCACCACGGTCACCATAACCACCGTTGCTATTCTCTCGGTGCAGTATCGCTCCCGCAGTTTTTGGCAACATATTGCGATGAAGCGATCGAAGGTAAAACTGACCGTGAACCAAACAGAACAGTCCCGTGTTACGACCCGAAATACAAGTGTCAGAGCGCACACAGGAGTGATGAGCAGGGATCTGGAATAAATGTAGATATTGTTGGTCTGTTCCACTAAAGCAACAATGATAACCACCATCAGATCCGCTGTTGCCATTCCAACCAGGTAACGGGTGATGCATTTGGAGAGTCCGCATTTTCCCCGAGATAGGATCACAATCGCCGTTAAATTAACTACAAGGAATTGAAAAATAGAAATATAATCTGAATAAATGTAGATATTGTTGGTCTGTTCCACTAAAGCAACAACGATAATCACCATCAGATCCGTTGTTGCCATTCCAACCAGGTAACGGGTGATGTATTTTCCTCGAGAGATGTTCACAATCGCCGCTAAATTAACTGCAGGAAATTTGGAAACAAAATAGAAATATGTTCAGCAGCATCTGCCTGAATGCCCTCATTTATCCGATACAGTCAGGGTATGGTCTGTTTGGAAGTGGAAAGCGGGAATCCAGTGTGTGCGGTCTCGGTCGCTGCACTCCGGCTGGAGGACAATGACGGATGTGAGTGTCAGTGGATTGGCGACCTTCCCACAGTTTAGAGCGAGGCATCCGAGGTCCACGACTCACCTGCAGGAGAACAGTCGATCGCCACAGTAAACAACACCATTTCCTTTATTAGAGAAGAATGAACAGACGGGATTATTTGTAGCGGTTTCAAATTTGCATCAAGGAGATGAAAAGCAGAAGTTCCCATTAACAGTCTTACAGAGGAACAGACCTACGTGTCGAAAATAGACTGGACCGTCTTTTAAATAAGCTATCACATTGTTGTAAGGTCGAAGTCTCTGCACTGATAGAGACTCGGACCCAGAAAAGCAGAGACCAGCGTCACTTCAGAAAGCCTAGCGAGGTGAAATTATGAAATAATCACAATATCGACACCAACTTAATTTGACTAAAGAAGAAAACACTGCGATCGGCACGTTTCAGCCGTCGGTTGCATCTGTGCTCAGTAACAGTGCGGAGCAGAGTAACGACGGCACCATACATAAAGTAACCAGCTCCGGCATCTTACCGGGGACACCAACCACTACAATTAAGGGATAGAAAATGCCCACGATGTAGTAAATCGCCGCATATCCCATATTCCGTCAGAAGCAGCGTTCAGTTGTGCGGAGCGTTTCAGCTGCTCAGGTTGACTGGGGATCGGTTTAGCAGACTTTTATTGAGGTGAGAGCAATTCCACTGAGGCAATTAGCGTGGCGATCACGTCAGGGACATCAGTGACAACCAACTGCACAAACATTTACGTTAAACTACTTTTACTCACTGTTCCCGTGTCATGAATGCAAACTATTTACTTTAAAACAAAAACAGGTGCTTTTTTTCCATGTTATTTTCCATGATACCTGGCTTCAGCTATATAAGTAGCATAATTTTATATCATTGTTGATTTAAAACAGGCATTCATCTTGAAGTCAACTTATCTTGTAATATTTGATCGTGCACATTCGCTTCTGAAATTGTGGTAAGGAGCTGGCGGGTGAAATGAAGAACACTTTTCTTTTCATTCGTTCGTTCCAGGCATTCCATGGTTTGAGTGATGGAAATCAGAGTGACAGCTAACATGTGTTACAATAAAATACACTGCACATATTCCTCCAAACACATTAAAAGATCCACAGAGATATTCCAGAGACCTGTGATCAAAAAGGGATCGTGACCTCGGGAAATTAGCGAGGGCTGCGGACATTTTGAAGAACAGTGTTTTCCAGTGCACACATGGGGCGCTTGGCAGGAACCTGATCTCTGCCAGTGAATGACTTGACCACCTCATACCCGAGACCTGCGATGCAATCTACTGAACTTTAAAGATATTCTCAAACCTGCCACAATTCTACCTGTATTTCTCCATCTATTCTCTCTTTGAACAAAAGTAGCAAGTACAATCTGTGAACTATCCGCAGATTCTCAGGCTGTTCTATTATTTGTTACGAAGCTGCATTTTTTGCTCCTGATTTACTGTCAGGTATATTGTCTTTCGAGCGTCACTATGAGTATGTGCAGAACACTGGATACGTTTAGGCTCACCTGTCAATCACACTTCCTATCTTCCCCTATGTCTATTACTGGGATTCGGCCCTGTCTTCCCCCCCCCCCCACATTCCTGATGAAGGGTCTCGGCCCGAAAAGTTAGCTTCTCTTTTCAATATGGCCTCCTTTACTGCCATGATGAGGCCAAACTCAGGTTGGAGGAGCAACACCTCATCTACCGTCTGGGTAGCCTCCAGCCTGGTGGTATGAACATTGAATTCTTCAGTTTCCGGTAATTCTTTCCCCTTCCCCTCTCCCAGGTCCCTCTCTGCCTCTCTCCCCTTTCAACTTTCTGCTTCTTTATCTCTACAGTTCTTTCATGCTTATCCCCTCCCCCTTCCACCTTTATATTTCCTCTGATTGGTTTTCCAACTGGCGCCTCTAGGCCCTACCCCCTCCCCTATCTCTATTACAGGGCTTCGGCCCTCTCTTCCCCCCATTCCTGATGAAGGCTCTCGGCCCGAAACGTTGGCTACTCTTTTCTGACAGATGCTGCCTGACCGGCTGAGTTCTTCAAGCTTGTTTGTACGTGTTGATTTGACCACAGCATCTGCAGTGTACTTTGTGTTTACAACCACTCTGCCTTCTGTGGGCAAGCCGGTTCTGGATCAACAGAACAATGACCCCTTGGATCCCATGACTCCCTACTTTCTCAGTAATGTGATCAGTGATTGTGCTACTGATAAACACGGGATATTTAACGTCTCCTGTCTCACTATGTACTTCACCCCCCCCCCTCCCCATCTCTCTCATCTCCAGGCTGCACAATATGAATCTCTCAGATGCTGGTGGTGAGAATCTTGTCTCCGCTTTCCTTAAAATCCGATCACTGACGGCGCCGGACCTGAATTCAAACTTCCTCCAAGACCGATCTGTTCCCGCTCTCCGCCGCCTCCTTCTGACCCACCCGAGTCTGACGTGGATCGGGTGAGTGTTTGTGTCAATGTTCAATATGATAAAATATCAGCGGATCCGCGGGTTTTCTGGCGAGATTTGTCGGTGAGTGTTGTTGAATGACTAACACCAGTCCCCTATTACTTACATTGCTGTTTATTTCTTTTTTTTTCATCCATCTCTTTCAGCCTGCGGAACAATCATGGATTAGGGAATGAGGAACTGAAGTCTCCGTCGAAACTCAGACCCGGACTGAGAGTGCAATATTAGATCCGAAGATGAAAACATCCCTGCCCACGGGTTGGGACATTTTGGCCGATTTCCCGCCCTCCCCTTAAATGGTCGCGCTCCGGATTTAATTCCCAAAGGTTCCCGCAGTGACGTCCTTCTGGCTCTTGTATAGCGCAGCTGCTTCCGCCGGTGGTCTGGGTTCGGGACCTCCCTCCGGGGAATTACATTAAAAGAGCACGAGGTTGTGGGGGGGGGGAGTGTGTAGCGCGAATCAGTCTGGGACACCAGTGTCCTGGGGTGGGAGTATTCGAGGACAGAATCCTGTTGCTCCCTTTGCTGAGGACGGTGCATTCGGCAGCTTGGCCGATATAATGATGTTAAATGGACAAATCCCTCGGCAGTGACCCTGGATATCCCCGGACACGGCCCTGAAGTGTGACTTTATAATCATCGGTTCCCCGGTGCAGAGTGACGGTGAGAGACGGGACTGATTATTCAACCGGTTACTCGTTGTCGCCGGTCAGTTAATTGCGTCTGCCTGTGAGAGAGGTTGCAGCCCCTGTTTGAGTTTCTGACGAGACTGCTGCTCAGGTTCCGGCTGCATTTTAACCCCGCTCTCCTCTCTAACCCCGCGCTCCTCAGATACAGGCACCCGGTACAGAAGGAGGCGGTTCACTAGGAGGATCCCCTGGTGTGCTTGCTCCTCGGCTTGCTTCCGCGGGTAAGTCCCTGCACTGCTGTCCTTGAACAGGGAGCATGCAGTCTTACTGGTGACATTGGAGGATTTTTTGGGAGCGGTGGGTCTCCCGGGTGATTGACTGATTATTAAACGGTAGTAATCATATTTTACTCTGAGTGTACTCACTGTCTTGTAAAAACTTAGTGTTTGTACATGGTGCATTAGTTTTGTACATACAGTTTTATTGTTTTGCGCAGAAAATCATGAGCTCCTTATTTATCCCCGGTGGTCAAACATTGACTAATTTACATTTGTCATGATTAAATCAATAAACAACCGTGCTTCCTATCGTGGTGTCGGACTTCAGCCTTATTTGGGGGGGAATAGTGAACTGAGGTTACTGCTGTTCCGCACCATCAAGTCACACAATCCCGGGGACAGAAACAGAGTAAATGTTATGAGGGGACTTGCCTCCACCACCACCTCGGGCAGTGTGTTCCAGATTTCAGCTATCCTCTGAGTGAAAAATCTCTTACTCAGATCCCTCTAAACCTCTTCATCTTCTGCTTAAATCTGTGCCCTCTGATCGGTGACACCTCCGTCCCAGGATAGTGGCCAATATGGGCATCAGTGAGGCCTTTGATACGGTTCAGCATGGTAAGTTCCTGTGGAAAGTCAGACCACACGGGATCCAGGGAGAGCTGGCTCACTGGATGCACAGTTGTCTTGATGGTAGGAAGAAGAGAGTGATGGTTGGAGGCTGTTTATTGGACTCGAGGCCCGGGCCCAGTGAGGTTCCCCAGGGTTACACCCCATTGCTCTCATTATTCATTGATTTTTATTGATTTTTCCATTTGCACAGTTTGTTGAATTCTATGCTCCACTTGATCTTTCATTGATCCTGTTACTGTTCTATAGATTTGCTAAGTGTTCCTGTAGGAAAAACAGTCTCAGGGTTGCATGTGGTGACAGATATGTACTCTGATAATAACATTTACTTTGAACATCAACCACTGCTACTTGTCCTCTAGATCAATAATTTGGTTGAGAATGTACAGAGTATGGAGAGTAGGTTTGCCGCAAGTTCAAACAATTATATTTTCTGAAAGATATTAAGTATATCTTCTCCACTCTGTTTCCCTCTCCGCGCTCGACCACCCCCTCCCCTTACTGCCTTCCCTCTCTGCCCCGTCCTCCCTCTCACCCTGACATTGGACATACGTTCAGGGTGAAAGTGAATTATTTTCGGGGAATCTGAAGGGGAATTCTTCACTCGGAGGTTGGTGAGAATGTGGAATGAGCTGCCAGTGGAAGTGGAGGATGTGGGTTTGATTGAGACACTCAAGAGGAATCTGGGTGAGGACGTGGATGGGAGGTGTATGGAGGCTCTGGTGCAGGTAGCTGGAACCAGGCAGTAACAACAAAAACAGGTCGGCATGGACGAGAAGGGCTGAAAGAATACAGAAAAAATTACGCGGCTATTGCCGGGACTGAATGTTTTTAATTAAAAAGAAAGGTTACATATGTTAGCACTTTATTCCCGAGCGGGTATGTACCGAGGGGAGATTTCATAGAGGTGTACAACACTATGAGGTGGATGGAGAGTGTAAATGCAAGCGGACTTTCTGCACTGATGTTCGGTGAGAATACATCTTGTGCGAATGGTCTAATGGAAACATTAGGGGAAACTTATTCACCCAGAGGGTGGACAGAGGGTAGACAGTGTCGCCAACGCAAACAGTGATTGAGATTTCAATGCCAATGTTTACGATATGATTGGATAAGTACTGGGATATGGATAGCCAAGGTCCGGGTTCAGTCGATGACAGTAGGCAGTTTAAGTAATTCCTCAGTGGCCTGACGGGTTGAAGACCCTGTTTCTGTGCAGTGGATCCCTATCGGTGTCTGACTGTATGTCTGGGTTAGAACTTCAGTGTGTCACAGCACCGACCAATCTAGAAAGTCGTTGATAGTGTTCTTGAATGGTTACAGCATGACAAGATGGAAACTTTGGAAATTGTTTATTTTGTATTCCCCAATTGCCTGCGATGGGTTTCAAGAAAGTCAAGTGTGAGCCCGGATATTTGCTTTGCCTTCACTGCGTTTTCAGTTGTGTAGATTTGTATATTTCATTTATTATTGATTTCAGAGGGAGACACGGATTCCACACCTGCCATGTGGATTCAGGGTTAAATGGATCGAAATATGAGCGTATCTACACCCGATACGATAAAACAACGATTCAATGGTAAATTGGCATTCAGATAAATTGGTGTGTACCTGAATTGCGAATTTGGAATTGACGTTTTGGAAGGCTGGTTCTTTTAATAAGCACCAGAAGCTGCTGCTAAACACTTTGAAATGCTGGTTTTAAGTTCTAGGGCTTCACTGGAAATCAGGTTGTAAAGTCATTGTCGCATTTGCCCTGTAATAGGCAAATGACAGGTCAGTTTAGAAAACGCGCAGGTGCAGTCAATCGCTCAGCGATTTGTTTACATCGTCAGCGCTAATTCCATTAATTATCCAGGTGCTGCTGTGTGATCAGATTAAATCGATTATTTCCTCAGCCCTATTTCTTGGAGCACTGTAACTGCAGACTTTCAATAGTCTTGTAAAGTGTACCGAAGTTTCGACTCTCCGTGCGGAACACGGCTGTCCTTTGTCTTCCAGCCAGAATTTATTCTGGCTACCACATCATCTGCTTTAATTTAGGAAGCCAATTCTGAATCAACGCAGTCAGGTTTCCCTCGATCCCATGCCTTCTGACTCTCTGAATGAGTCAACTATGGGGAGATGATGAAAAGCCTGAGCATAATTAATGCAGCCACATCGACTGTTCTAATTCTTCTGTTTGATTTATTTTCACTTTTTCAAATAACTCTGTCTGCCTGATAGAGGACAACATGCCATGTTGTCTCTCCGTAGCCAAACTACGTTTCTCCAAATACACATAAATTCCTTCTTCAATTATCCTCTCCATAGTTTACTCACTACGGATGTAAGACTGCCTGCTTATAATTAAAAGAAATATCCCTATTATCTTTCGTCAGCAAATGAATAACATTTTCCACTCTCCAATCATCTAGTTCTACTTCCGTGGCCAGCGAAGACACAAATACCCTGTCCAAAAGTGCAGCAATATCTTTGCTCGCCTTCCAAAATTACCTGGACTATATCCCTTTCGGCACCGGGGAATCATTTATCATAATGTTTTCCAAGTTTCCAGCGAATCCTCTTTCTGAGCGTCGGCAGGTTCTGGCATATCTGCCTTTTGACGCTGTGTTCACATTGACCAATGTATTCAGTGAAGAGCTTCACCGCCTCCTTGGACTCCAGACACAAGATTTCCTCTTTCATATCTGATCTGCCCACACTCTCTCTAGTGATCTTTCTGCTCTTCACTTATCTTACTGCATCTCTACTCCCCTTCTAACTTTGAAGTCCATTGTTAAATTCATTTCTATCGACATTGTTAATCGCCCTAACCCTATCTGATCCTTATTCCTGAACTTTAAGTATTTTTCTTTCTTCCTCTTGACAAGCTGTTCCAATTTCTTGTCAGCAAGGGTTACTTTCCGCTATCATCCTTTCCCTGCATCAATGAGACAAGCTTTTACTGAACCCCATGTAAGTGTTTCCTGAACAATCTCCACATATGTGTTGTGCATTTCCCTGAGTACATCATTTTCCTATTTGCCTTCCCAAGTTCCTGCCACGTAGCCCGATATACCGGAATTAAATAATTCCATGCTCTCTGGTCCTATCCCCGTGCAGGGTGGATGTCGGGGAGTTCTCCCTGTCGTTCTGAACTGCTTACCCGCGGAGAGGTCTGTCACCTGATCCGTTTCCTTTTCTAATATTAGATCCGGTATGAACTGTTCGCTAGTCTTCATATAGTGACATGAATCCTTCCAGCGCACAACTGAGGATTTCTGTCATAACCAAACCTTTTACCCTGGGGACGTGCCAAGAATATTAGGGAATTTTCAGTTGCCCTTGCCAATAACATGACACGTGTCCAAGTTCCGCTTCCCGATCGGTACCTCACTGTTTCAGTCGCCGTTTTTATTTTTGTTCAACTTGTGGGCGGCTGGATAGAATACTCCAAACGGAGAGATCGTGTCCTTCATGTTTCTGTGTTCGTCTCACAGTCTATCAGCAAACGAACGCGCCACGTTATACTCCCTTTCTGCCGCTGCGATACTATCCCTTGTTTCCCATCGCACTCCCTTTACACTCTGTAACCTGACCTTGTCCATTTTCAAACACCTAAAACTCGGAAAGCCCGGAAGCCATCCCTGCCTTGTTGACACATTTCAGTGGCCATTGACATTGTCAATTTATTATTTCCTGTCAGACGCATATCATGTTCAGATGTTCGCGCAACCAGCGTTTATTTAAATACGTAAAATTAGTCTATGTACATAAGCGAATCTTATGTCCATTTCACAGACAGGCGAGTGTCTGTGATAGATTGTAACATAATTCAACCAATCTAACAATCACGGTAGCAGCATTGAGCGTTTGAATTGCTACCTACCTGAACTGTATCACGTCAGCAATCTTCCGCCAATTCTCCAATTCCCGGATGACCAGGCATGTGAATGTTTGAATTTATGACATACTTGCCAAGCCTGTTATCTACACGTTATCTACACAGATGGCCATTTAATTTAAACACATACGTCAATACATTCCTCAGCTCCTCTCTGAATTTCCTCTGTGTCAGTGTATAGATACAAGTATTGGTGCACATGCTGAGAAATTTTAACATGAACCCAAATTGTTGCAGGATGTATACCGGGGAACTCAAATATCTGTCCTCGTAAAAATAGTTTTGCACTTGCCATTTTAGAGAACGGGCTACATGGGATATCCACAATAATATGAAATTAGCTGATATAGAAAACATCAAAATCATCGATTTTCTGCGTTTTTCCACCTCGGCATCTTTCTGATTATCGCTGCTGTGCCGAAGCTTTCTGCGGACTCTATTTGCTACAACGATATATCTTACGGTTAATCTGTTAAACAACAGGATTAATCCGATTGGTAGCAATGGTGTTAAAATGCTCTCCAGTAATTCGTATCCTCTCCACATGGGTGAAGTAACGTATTCATATGTAACGGTGCACCGCCACGGAGTGTTGTCAATGATGACGTAAGGTTCAAGGGCAAAGTAAAACGGGACACCTGTCCCGCAGCTCACTATAACCACGGTCACCATAACCACCGTTGCTGTTCTCTCGGTGCAGTATCGCTCCCGCAACCTTTCGCAACATATTGCGATGAAGCGATCGAAGGTAAAACTGACCGTAAATCAGACAGAACAGTCCGACGTTACAACCCGAAATACAAGTGTCAGTGCGCACACGGGAGTGATTAGCAGGGATCTGGAATAAATGTAGATATTGTTGGTCTGTTCCAATAAAGCAGCAACGATAACCACCATCAAATCCGCTGTTGCCATTCCAACCAGGTAACGGGTGATGCATTTGGAGAGTCCGCACTTTCCCCGAGATAGGATCACAATCGCCGTTAAATTAACTGCAAGAAATTTGAAAAGAGATTAGAGATATGGTCATCTCCCTGCATGCCCCATTCTACCGATTTTATGCAGGGGAGGGTCTTGGAAGTGGAAAGCGGGAGTCTCCGTGTCTGCACTCCGGCTGGGCAGGTCAGAGCAAAGAATCTGAATTCCACGGCTCACGTCCCGGTGAACGGACGATCGTCACAGTAAACAACACCATTTCCATTACTAGAGGTGAAAGAGCTGAAGGGATTGCTTGCAGCCGTGACAAAGTGGAATCAAAAGATGCAAAACACAATTTATCATTTACAGACCCGCGTGTTGGGTATAGACTGAAGAGTCATTTAAATAAACTGCCACGTTGTTATAAGGTCAAAGTCTCTGCACTGATAGAGACTCGGAGCAAGAAAAGCGGAGACCAGCATCACTTCAGAAAGCCTAACGAGGTGAAATTATGAAACAATGTCATTATCGGCATATACGTAATTGACAAAAGAATAATCACTTCGAACAAAGTACGAACATGAAAATAAAACAATCAGATTCCTGAAACCTCCATTCCGGAAACAGGTTTCAGCCGACGGTAGCATCTGTGCTCAGTAACAGTGCGTATACCGCAGCAGAGTAACGACGGTACCATACATAATGTAACCAGCTCCGGCATTTACCGGGGACTCCAACCGCTACAAGTGTGGGATAGAAAATGGCCGCAATGTGGTAAATCGCCGGATAGCCCATATTCCGTCCGAATATGTACACTCAGTTGTACGGAGCGTTTCATCTGCTCAGATGTACTGGTGATCGGTTTAGCGGACTTTTATTGAGGTGAGAGCAATTCCCCTGAGGTAATTAGCGTGGCAATTATGTCAGGGACGTTAGTGACAACCAACTACACAAACATTTGTGTTAAACTATTTTTACTCACTCAATCCACTTGTCATGAATTTGACTCCTCAAGGGATTTTTCAATGCAATTACTTTAAAACAAAATATGATGTGTTTTTTTTTCCATGTTATTTTCCATGATACCTGGCTTCAGCTATTTAAATGAAGATATATTTTGTCATTGTTGCTTTTAAATCAGGCATTCAGCTTGAAGTCCATTTATTTGGAATATTTGACGGAGCACATTCGCTTCAGAAATTGAGGGAAGGAGTTTGTTCTGGCGGGTGAAATGGAGAACACTTCTTTATTAAAGGGGAACATTCATCATCTTTTCTTTCTTTCGTTCCAGTCATTCCGGGCGGTCTGAGTGATGGAAATCACAGTCACAGCTGACATGTGTTGCAATTAAATACACTGCACATTTTCCTCCAAACACTGTAAAAGATCCACAGCGATATTCCAGAGACCTGTCGTCAAAAAGGGAGAGTGTCCTCTGGAGATTAGCGCGGGCTGTGGACAGTTTGAAGAACAATGTTTTCCAGCGCACACATGGGCCGTTTGGCAGGAACTTGACCTCTGCCAGTGAAGGACTTCACCGCCCCATAACCGTGACCTGCAATGCAGTCTGTTTAACTTTAAATATATTCTCAGACCTGCTACAATTCTACCACTATTTCTCCATCCATTCTCTGTTTGAACAAATATAGTAAGCAAAATATATGATCAATCAGCAGGTTCTCAGGCTGTTGTACCATTTGCCACGAAGTTGTATTTTTTTCCTATTGATTTACTGTCAGGTATATTGCCTTTCGAGCGTCTCTATCAGTATGTGCAGAACAGCGGATGTGTTCAATCTCACCTGTCAATCACACTTCCTTCTGCTCCTGCAGTGCACCGCTCTGTGCCGATTGTGGTTCTCGTAGCGATGAGCGGGCCTCGGCTTATTGGAGAAAGTCTCACAACTCTGTTTCCATTGTGGAACTCGTACTAATGTGCGGCCCTCGGTTGACTCTGGAAGCTATCACCTCTGCCTTCAAAATCATCCTTCCAAAGTGAATCACTCCGTAACGTTCCGGGTTGAACTCCATCTGTAACTTCTCAGCGCTGCTCTGCGTCCTGTCACTGTCCTGTTGTCAACTCTGACTACCTGCTATACTACCCTTCCACTTATTTATTCACATCATTTTAAAGCACAAATATCCTGGGGTCCCAGAACAGATCTCTGCAGGACACCACAGGCACCAGCATCCAGGGAGGAAACGCTCCATCCACAACTATACTCTGCCGTCTCGGACGTCAGTCCTGAATCCACAAGCCAACTTTCCCAGGATACCAATCCTTCTGAAAGGTCCTGCCATGGTTAACCGTAGGTATAAGCGTCACATCTTCATGGAATTGAACCAGGCTCGTGAGACATGATCTGCCCCTCACAAAGCCATACCGACTCTCCAAAATTAGGTTATGTTTCTCCAAACTCTAGTAAATCCTGTTTCTAAGAAAGTTCTCTGATAATTTGCCCATCACTGAAGTAGGACTCACCGCTTCACGCAGTCACCCAGGCATTCTCCCGAACACACAAGAAGACATATTGAACCTACTGTACTTTTTTTTCAAAAGTTCCAGTACATGCTCTCTCTTAACCTCGGCATGTTGTCGCACATCGGCCTGTTTAACACCCTCCTCACATGTATCCCTCTCATTGTTGAATAATGAACTAAAGCCTTCTTTCAGGACCTTCCTTTCTTCCCCCGACCTCAGGAGCTTGGTTCATCTTTTATCCCCGACCGGTCCTACATTCATTCGAGTTATCTTTTTCTTCGCATACATATAGAATGGCTTGAGGTTGTCCTGAATGCCACTGCAGACCTTCTGTAGACGTTTCTAGTGATCCTAATTCAATTCTTCAGTGTGTCCCCTGCTACTTTGTAAATCTACAGTCATGTCTGATCCTTGTTTTCTAATTCTGAGCTCAGCTTCCTGAAGCTTCTTTCTTCATCTTGACCAGATGTTTCACATCTCTTGTCAGCCATGGTCCCTTCACCCTACCATCCTTTCCCTGTCTGAATGGGGAAAACCTCTCCAGAACCCCGTGTAAGTACAGCCTAAAATACCTTTACATTTCAGTTGTGCATTTCCCAGGACATGTCTGTTGCAGATTTATGCTTTGATGTTCCAGCCTACTATCTTCTTAATTCAACTTACACAGTTAATTACATCGGGAAATGACACAGAGCTGTGGGACGAGAGCGGGTAGAGTGATTAACTTGAACCCTGACAAGGGGCAGAGAGTGTGGCAATGGGATGGGTATGGGGAATGACACGATGTTGTGGGGACACAGCGGGGCATTGAGATTACTTGGTGACTGACGCGGACTTGTGTCGTTACTGTATGTAACTCTTTTACGAAAGGAGGGTGCTGGACACCTTCCGACACAACCGATCGACAGACGGCACAATAGACAGTGCTCTACACACCGTCCTTATACATCTGGAGAAGAAGGATGCTTATGTGAGAATGCTATTCTTGGGCGACAGTTCAGTATTCAACGCCATCATTCCCCCTAGGCTCGACAGGAAGCTCAGTGATCTCGTCCTTGACCCTGCCTCCCAGATCGCCAGCAGTTGTAAGAGTGGGCTCCTTCACCTCCACCCCTCTGACTTTCAACACAGGAGCCACTCAGGGCCATGAACTGAGTCCCTTGCCTTATTCCCTGTATATCTATGACTGTATCGACACCCACAGCTCCAATCTGTTAATTGAATTTGCCAACGATACTATATTGATTGGACAAATCTCAAAAAATACCGAAGTGGCCTACAGGGAAGAGGTTATCTCTCTGACACAGTGACGTCAAGTAAACAACCTCTCCCTCAGTGCCGCAAAAACAAAAGGGGCTGGTTGTTGATTACAGGAGGAATGGAGACGGGCTAACCCCTATTGACATCAGTGGATCTGGTGTTGAGAGAGTAAACAGATTTAAGTTCCTCGCCATTCACATCACCGACGACCTTACGTGGCCTGTACATACTGGTTGTGTCGTGAAAAAGGCACAACAGCTCACTTAGAGATTATAAGCGGTTTTAGGCCCCTTTTCAGAGAAAGGATGGGTTAAACTTGAGTGAGATTAACAGGTTTATGAAAATGATTCCAGGATTAAATACCTTGTCATATAAAGAGATTTTGATGGGTAATACAAATATCCTGGGGTCTCCGAACAGATCTCTTCAGGACACCACTGGCTCCAGCATCCAGGGAGAAAATGCTCCACCCACAACTATCCTCTGCCTTCTGGGGTGTCTATCCTGAATACACTAGCCAACTTTTCCAGGATACCAAGCCTTCTGAAAGGTCCTACCATGGTCAACCGTAAATATAACTGTCACATCCTCACAAATTGAACCAGGCTCCTGGAACATGATCTTCCCCTCGCAAAGCCATACAGATTCTCCAAAATCAGTTACTGCTTCTCCAAATTCTCATAAATCCTGTTTCTAAGAATGTTCTCCAATAATTTGCCCGTCACTGAAGTAGGACTCACCGCTTCACGCAGTCAACCACGATTCCGCCCGAGCACACAAGAGCAGTTGTTTATTTTTTCAAACGTTCCAGTACATTTTCTCTCTTAACCTCGATATGTTGTCGCACATCGGCCTGTTCAACGCACTCATCACAAATGACCCTCTGACTGATGAATACTGAACTAAAGTCTTCTTTTCGGACTTGCCCTTCTTCTTCTGACTTTAGGGGCTTGTTTCTTCTTCTATCCCCGACCGGTCCTACACTCATTCCAGTTATCTTTTTCTTCACATACATCTCGAATGGCTTGGGGTTTTCTGTAAAGTTAATGCGGACCCTTTGTCGTCTTTTCTAGTGATCCTAATTCCATTCTTCAGTTTGTCCCGGCTACAATGTAAATCTACAGTCTTGTCTGATCCTTACTTTCTAACCCTGAGGTCAACTTCCTAAAGCTTCTTGAACATATGTTTCACATCTCTTGTCAACCATGGTTCCTTCACCCTACCATCCTTTCGCTGTCTGAATGGGGCATACCTTTCCAAAACCTCATATAAGTGCAGCCTAAAATACTTCCACATTTCCCTTGTGCATTTTCCAGAACATATCCGTTCCTGATTTATACTTTGATGTTCCAGCCTAATATCTTCATAATTCAACTTACACAGCTAATTACTTCGGGAATTGACACAGAGCTGTGAGACGAGGGCGGGTAGAGTGATAAATCTGGACCCTGACACGGGGCAGTTGGCAGAGCGTTGGGCAATGTGATGGGTATGGGGAACGACACGAGGTTGTGGGGACACAGCGGGGCATTGAGATTACTTGGTGACTAACACGGGCCTGTGATTAATGTATGTAACTCTTTTAAGAAAGGAGGGTGCTGGACCCCTTATGATTTGCCTTCCGACACAACCAATCGACAGAAGGCACAATAGACACTGCTCTACACACCGTCCTTATACATCTGGAGAAGAAGAATGCTTATGTGAGAATGCTATTCTTGGGCGACAGTTCAGTATTCAACACCATTATTCCCCCCAGGCTCGACAAGAAGCTCAGAGATCTCCTCCTTGACCCTGCCTCTCAGATCGCCAGCAGGTTGTAAGAGTGGGCTCCCTCACCTTCACCCCTCTGATTTTCAACACAGGAGCCACTCGGGGCCATGAACTGAGTCCCTTGCCTTAATCCCTGTATATCTATGACTGTATCGACACCCACAGCTCCAATCTGTTAATTAAATTTGCCAACGATAGTATATTGATTAGACTAATCTCAAAAAATAACTTCTTCTACAGGGAAGAAGTTATCTCTCTGACACAGTGACATCAAGTAAACAACCTCTCCCTCAGTGCCGCAAAAACAAAAGGGGCTGGTTGTTGATTACAGGAGGAATGGAGACGGGCTAACCCCTATTGACTTCGATGGATCTGGGTTTGAGAGGGTAAACAGCTTTAAGTTCCTCGGCATTCACATCACCGAGGAACTTACGTGGCCTGTACATACTGGCTGTGTGGTAAAAAAGGCACAAAAGCTTACTTAGAGATTATAAACTGTTTTAGGCCCCTTTTCTTAGAATGCATGGGCTAACACTTGAATGAGATTACCAGGTTTATGAAAATGATTCCAGGATTGAATACCGTGTCATATCAAAAGAGCTTGATGGGTAATACAATTTAAACCTATCGAACGTCCCCGATGGGCTGCATGTGGAGCGGCTGTGTCCTATGGGTGGGAGAGTCTAGGACCAGAGGAGACATTTTCTGAATAGAGGGTCGTCCATTTGCAACGTTGATGAGTTTAGACAGAGAGTGGTGAATCTTTGGAATTTGTTGCCACAGGCAGCTGTAGAGGCCGAGACTTTGTGCTTATTGAAGACAGAGGTTGATAGATTCTTGACTTGTCAGGACATGAAGGGATACATGGAGAAAGCCGGAGATTGGGTCTGAGAGGAAAATTGGATCAGCTATGATGAAATGGCGGAGTAAACTCGATAACCTATCTCTGCTCCCACGTCTTTTGGTCTTATGTTTAATATCCATCTCTCAGTTGTATTGTATCTGGCTGATCTGGATCATACATTGCCAACTCTATTGCAACGTTCATAATTTTGCTCTGCACTGACCCTGTCTAAAGTTCATGTCTTTTTCTTTAAAATATAGTTCTACTATTAATTTATGTAATTCTTCTACCTTTAATGGTGAAGGAGCGAGAGACTGTCTATACAGGGTATGTCAACCTATAATAATTATTACTATATTTTACTTGTTTCTCAGCTCAAGCTGGTATAACGAGGTAGAACCATCGCGAAACACACTCATTTCTCAGTTTGCCAGGAAATTGTTTGCTCAGATCGCTGGGATGTCTTCTATGGACGGACAAGAGTGGTTCACTTGATCTTCCATAGTGACCATTTCTTCATGTTTCTGGATTGTGCTCTCATTTGAGTTTAGTGGTGTGTATTTTGTATTAGTTTTACACATGCCGGCATGCAGTGCTCAATTCTGGTTTAGTTAAGAAAAACATATCCTGAGGAGGTTTTTTAATTAACACCCCTCCCCATCTCCCAGTTTCACGGATGAAGTACCTCCTTGTTATTCTTCCTCCCCTGCCCACTATACTTCTTACTCTGACATATCATTTCCTTTTTCAAAAAAAGCCAATAATTCAAGAGTATCGTGGACAGAAGTGAGTATAAATGCCATTACTAATGAGAATCTGGAACGCTTGGATGTAGATAACACTTCTGGACCAGATGATGTGCACCCCAGTGTTCAGAAAGGGGTAGTTTAGAGTTTGTGAAGGCCTTAGAGTCATGGAACATTATAATATGTGCCAAGCCATTAATCTGCCTAGTTCCAGCGCCATCTAACGGGACCATAGTCATCCATTCCCTCCCATCCGTATACCCATTCAAACTTCTCTGAAATGTTGAAAATCGACCCTGCCACTTGCTCTGCAAGCATATTTCACATTCCCACGGCCTCTGAGTGAAGACCTTCCCCCACATGTTTCTCTTAAAGCATGAGTAATGATCTTTCAAGAGTGTCTCGATTTTGGAATGTTTCTGCCGAACTAGGAAGTTGCAAATGTCAGCCCACTCTTTAAAAAGGAAGGGAGGCAGAAGAAAGGAAATTATAGAACAGTTAGTCTGACCTCAGTGGTTGGATTCCATTAAGGATGATGTTTCGGGATACTTGGCGCATGTTAAAGTAGGCCAAATTCAGCATGGTTTTCTTCAGGGTATATATTGTCTGAAAAATCTCTTGAAATTCTTTGACAAAATAACAAGCAGAATAGACAAAGGAGAGGCCGTGGATGTTTTTGTCCTGGATTTTCAGATGGTTTTTAACGACTTGCTGCACATGATGCTGCCAACAAGATCACAACTCACGGCATTACAGGAAAGATACTGACACGGATCGAAGATTGGTTTACCGGCATGAGGCAAAGCGTTGGAACAATGCGAGCCTATTCTGTTTGCTACCGGTAACCAATCGCGTTCCTCTGGAGTCCGTAATGAAATTGCGTCTGTTCATGTTAAAATGAACGAGTTGGATGGCAGAGTTGGCGGCTTGGTGACCGACTTTGTAGCTGCTACGAAGGTAGAAGCCGGACAGGCAGCTTAGAGCAAAGTGGGTGTCTGCAGAAGGACTCAGACCGGTCTGAAGAACAGACAATGAAGTGGCAGATGAAATACAGTGTAGGGACTGCTGTCTGCAGTCAGGTACTCAGGTTCACTCAGCATAATGTTGCACGAACATTATTTGCAAAACATTCCGACACGATACTGGTTTCATTTTGTTACAGACAAACATGCCAGCTTGTTACTACAAGTAAACTTCATTTCCACATTGGTGGATAAGTGTGCTGACACCCCTCGCTATCTGTAAAAACTGTGACGAGATCCTAATGTTTATTTAATATAGACTGTGCCTTTAAAATGAAAGAAAGTGGGTGTACAACGATTCAGAGAGAGAGAGAGAGAGCACCGAACAGCTCGTCAGTCGCCATTGTTACGGAAGAGTGGAGCTATATAATGTACCGCTGGTTTTCAGCATATTTGGGATATATACAAGGTCAGCTGGCTTTTCAGACAGACACACAGACACAAGGAAGACACGGACAGAAATACAGAAGAAATAAAAACTGGATGAGCTTTCAGTGCTCACGAAATGGTGGGTTTTGTTCGCAATGTGGAAAAGGGGGCACCGGTGGAAGGCTGTCGGTGTGTTTAACTCTTGACTGGGCTGACAGTATTACCGCGTGAAAACGGTACCCTTTTGTGTGGTCACAGTCGGCATCTTTAACAGGACATCGGAAGACAACGGAAAGATCGACGACATCGGCCTACATGGAAAACAAATCACCTCTCTCTCTCCTCATTTTTACTCAACTTAATATCACGAACTGATCTGACGTCATTTCTATACCATCATTTCTATAGTGTATCATTTACCACCTAAGCTTGAAGAAGCTTGGGGTTTCATATTTACACATTTATAGTTGCATAAACTCTGCTAACATGTTTGATTAATCTAGTTCTATATTACTATATTACGTAGATACTATTAATTAGTGTTTTTTTCGTAGCAGATTTCAGAGAGACATTGATCGGATGCAGGAATGGGCTGAAATGTGGCAGATGGAGTTCAATCCAGAGGATGTGAGTTGGTACACTTTGGCAGGACAACCTCCAAGGCAGAGTACAAAGTAAATGTCAGGTAACCTGTTAGTGTCTGGGAGCAGAAGGATCTGGGTGTACATGTTCACAGATCCCTCGTAGTTGCCTCAAATGTAGATAGGTTAGTTGAGAAAGCTTATGGGTATTAGCTTTCATAAGTCGAGGGATAGAGTTTAAGAATGGAGAGGTATGATGCAGCTCTATAAAACTCCGATTAGGCCACACTTGGAGTACTGTGCCCAGTTCTGGTCGCCTCACTATAGGGAGGATGTGGAAGCATTAGAGAGGGTACAGAGGAGATTTACCAGGTTTCTAACTCGTTTAGAGATTATGCATTATTATCATAGATGAAGGGAGCTAAGGCTTTACTGTTTGGAGAGAAGGAGGATGAGAGGAGACATAATAGAGGTATACAACATATTAAGAGGAATAGATAGAGTGGAAAGACAGTGCTTCTTCCCCAGGCACCGGTGCTCAATAAAACAGGACATGGCTTTAAGGTAAGGGATGGGAAGTTCAAGGGGGATATTAGAGGAAGGATTTTAGCTCAGAGAGTAGTTGGTGCATGGAATGCACTGCCTGAGTCAGTGGTGAAGGCAGATACACTAGTCAAATTTAAGAGAGTACTAGAAAGGAATATGAAGGAATTTAAGGTGGGAGGCAGGATTTAAGGGTCGGCACAACATTGTGGGTCGAATGGCTTGTACTATGATATACTATTCTATGTTCTATGTTCTGAAACTAGACTCCAGTGTGGTCCATTTCTGATGATTCTTTTAGCCCGTTACGGGATACTTAAGAAAATTGGGGGCTAGTCCGGGATAGGAAAATTTAAATTTGTTTTAAATTTTAAATTTAGCCATTCTAAATTTGTTGGGGGCTTAATTGATAAAGTAATGGTTGATCTTAATATGCATATCTCTTCTGTTACCTTGAATTGGAAATCAGCAGCAATAGAGATCGAGTTTGGTAGACTTTGGTGGAAACATCCCATGAATCATTAGAAGATTTTAAGAGGGATGCGCTGATGGGAATTGCGCATAAGTTAAAGCTTAAGGTGAGCACTAGAATTAGGAAGTCGTAACACAGTCGTTAATAGCGGATCATTATACATCTAAGAGAACGTTTGCAGAAGATGTGTGGGAAATGCTTTTGTAAGTAAACCTACAGGGGCCGAGGTTCAGCTTCGGTAAGAAATTTAAAGAGGGAGGGCGAGGAAGTGGTTGTGACCGTTTCAAGGTTTGCTAAGTCAGTAGATGATTTGCTTCAAGCATGAATTTAAGTTTTTTCCTGAATGTGATCTTCCAAGAGAGTAGCTGGGATAAGCCGGGTGAACTGGAATTTGAAATTGGGACCAGTAATGAAAGCGTAGAAGAGGCAGATTACCTGTGTTCAGGTTGTTGAAGCATATGTAAATTCGCAGGTACTGAACCTCGTGTTGAAACTCAGTTAAGGTCTGAGGTGTCTGACTCGGTTGAAAAGGAATGCAGTCCTTTTGTGTCAGATAGACTTAGTTCATTGAATAATGAGTTAACCTTGGTACCAGTGTAAATTGCGGATTTTCAATCGCTTGAGTTAGTGTTCCAAAAGTTGGTGATGAGATGACAACTGGTGAGGTGAATGTTATTGAAGATATTGAGAAGGTTGCTATCTCTGGACTTTTGACTAAAGTATCTGTGAAGTCTGGATTGGTTTCAAGACCTTTGACCTTGCTGACAGAAACAGCTCTCTCAGATGCTGAGACAGTACACGTTGATTTGTTTAACTATATTTTGGAATTTAACGATGAGCAACTTGGTGATGTTGTTCAAGTTTCTGAATTGGAGAGACAGTGTTCGGAGACTTCTCAAAACAAAGGGAAGTGTTGTTATGACCGAGAGAGGCTATCTGCAGGTGTTCTTACGGAAATATATAGAACTAATGATCTTGGAGATGGAACTAATGACTTGCTTGGAACAAAGGACTGCTTTGGAAGTTCAGCAATGAGCTCAGTTTAGAAAACATGTGTGAGGAGTCAGTTCCTGTGCAGGATAAAGTTCAAGCCGTCCTTGAAAGCCCTGTTGGGGCTGATCACGTGATGGTTAAATATTCTGTAATGAATGGAAATGAGACAATGTGTGATCAAGCGCCATATTGAGGATAACAGGATTTGGGTTTGCAGGAATTTGGATTTGTAACAAAGTATGTGAAAGGTAAAGACAATAACATGATGGATTGATTGGATGTTAAGTTTAAGAATAAAACAGAAACAGTATTTTTATACGCTTCTCTAGTCTGCTACATGTTAATCAGATATGTATTGCTTTATATTCTGTAATTTACAGTTAGACAAAAATTCTGCTGCTTGAACATTTTTTCCCAACAGGAGGGACGTGTGATGAGATCCTAAGCATTATTCAATATGGAATGTGGCTTGAAAATGAGAGAGAGAGGGTGTACACTGATTCAGAGAGAGAGAGAGAGAGTTCCGAACAGCTCGTGAGTCTCAATGGTTACGGAAAGGCGGAGCTATATAATGGGCAGCTCGAGTTCAACATGTTTGGGATATATATATAGCATATCCATATATACATATAGATGTCTGGCTTTTCAGACAGACACACAGACAGAAATACAGAAGAAATAGACACTGGATGAGCTTTCACTGCCCACTACAGAGTGGGTTTTGCTCGCAGTGTGGAAAAGGGCAGACCGATGGAAGGCTCTCGGTGTGTTTAACCCTTGACTGGGTTGTTAGCTTTACCGCGTGAAGACGGTACACTTCTGTGTGGTCACAGTCAGTACCTTTAACCAGACTTCGGAGAACAACGGGAAAATCGACGGCATCAGCTTACCTGGAAAACAAATCACTCCCTCTCTCAATTCTGCTCAACTTAATATCACGAACTGAACTGACATCATTCTTATACCATCAGAAGACTGTATCATTTACCACCTAAGCTTGATGAAGTTTGGGGCTTTATATTTACACACTTATATATGCATAAACTCTGCTAACCTGTTTGATTTATCTGGTTTTATATTACTATATTACGCGGATACTAATAAATAGTGTTTTGTTTGTGGCAATACCGGACGCCAGGTGTGTTCCATTTCTGCTGGTTTTTTTTTTTTAACCCGTTACGGGGCACGTAACAAAACCGTTCCAACCCCTACTTCAGACCAGATTTCTGTAAACCACTCCGACCACTTGAACGCTCGGCATCTCTGTAAAACCCTCGATCATCCACCCTGGTGCATTTAGACGACAGCAGACCCGAGAAAGTTTTAGTCGTGTCAGATTGTCCAAAGAAACTACAGACTGATCAAGGACAGGGGAAGCAGACAAACCAGATCTCTCTGTTTTCCCCCATTATGTGGGCAATGAACTAATTCTTGCATTCGAATAATTTAATCAGAGGAACTGAATGTGGACACAGGGAGCTTCGGGTAATGATCTGCTAAACCTGAGACCATTCTCAAACGAGTCGCCATTTGTTATGTGAAGGGCGTCGACTTTGAACTGATTCTTGACTCTGGGACATTCTAATCAGAGCTATAAACCTGAGACCATGCTCAGAGGAGCAGCTACTTGTTATGTAAAATGCCAGACGTATCAAAGAAGCAATCTGTAGTCTCGTCAGACTCTGTCTGGGTTTCCTCATTTAACTAGTTTGGACCAGTCAGGGTGTAAACATACGAACACACAAGGCTGTGGTGGGCAGAGCCACGTACAATATGTTGGTTGTAGCTCTGAACAATGATCAGTAACCATGTGACACAGGTACGTCAGGTGACCTTGAGACAATGGTTTGGGGATCCAATGGTTCAATTGATGATGTACAATATAAGATTCCGTAACTCCAAATATGCAGGGGTGATAACTCTCCAGCGGCCAGAGACCAACCATTGTCGAAAAGTAGGACCACACGGACACGTGGAGATCGGGAACATGAGGATCGGAAGATGATGAGAGGCATTGATCGTGTGGATATTCAGAGGCTTTTTCCCAGGGCTGAAATGGTTGCCACAAGAGGACATAGGTTTAAGGTGCTGGAGAGTCGGTCAGAAGAGATGTCAGAGGTAAGTTTTTTTTTTAACTTAGAGAGTGATGAGTGCGTGGAATTGGCTGACTGCAACATTGGTGGAGACGGATACGATTGGGTCTTTTTAAGAGACTTTTGGAAAGGGACATGGAGCTTAGAAAAATAGAGGGCTATAGGTAAGCCTAATCATTTCTAAGGTAGGGATATGTTCGGTACAACTTTGTGGGCCGAAGGCCCTGTATTGTGCTGTAGATTTTCTATGGTTTCTATGTTTCTATGGAATGTCTTGTCAGCGTAGACTCTTTTCCCGGGTAATACCTTTTCTCTTCATTGACTGTTCAAGGAGTGTCAGGGTTTCCAGTTGGGTGCACACAGGACGATTGTATGTAAATCTACGTGCTTTTTGTAGAAATAATAGCAGATACTTGTTGGTAAATGCAGATTATCTGTATTTCATTGATCATTGTTACAAGGGATGATTCTTGTCACAGTGGCGACCATCATTAACATTGCCCACTAACAGGACGTGCCCTCTACACAGTGTTCCCATCGGGAAGGAGATACAGAAGCCTGAAAGCTCAGACTCAGCGATTTAGGACAGCTTTTTCCCCGCTGCCACCTGTATCTCAGTTTTGTTTTCTCTATATTTATTTATCCTGTATTTCATTGTACTGCTACCGTAAAGTTAACAATTTCGCGACGTATGTCTGTGATATTAAATCTGGTTCTGATTCTTTAAATTTACGTTTAAAACCATTGATTCTGATTCAGATATAGGGGGATTTGTCAGATCGATCTTACATTTGTTGAAAGCCTATCAGAACCTCGTGTACTGTGCTGTAATATTCTATGTTCTGTGCTCGATCGAGCGTACCGTGTCTTGTAATAGTTAAGTAAGTCGATTAATTATTTAAAGCCATGACACCTTGTTTTTCCGGACTACTCTCAATGCGCCGGATAATAAAGAGCAGGAAAATAATTTAAAAAACAACAGGCCAGAAATATCAGTACCGACCGCTGGATGATCTCTATAGCTTTATAGACGATAGACAATAGGTGCAGAATTAGACGATTCGGCCCTTCGAGCCTGCACCGCCATTCTGAGATCATGGCTGATCATTTACTGTCAATAGCCGGTTCCTGCCTTGTCCCCATATCCCTTGATTCCCCCATCCATAAGACACCTATCTAGCTCCTTCTTGAAAACAACTAGAGAATTGGCCTCCACTACCTTCTCAGGCAGTGCATTCCACATGTCCACAACTCTCTGGGAGAAAACGTTTTTCCTTAACACCATCCTAATTGACCCACCCCTTATTCTTTAAACCATATCCTCTGGCACTGTACTCTCCCAGCATCTGGAACATATTTCCTACCTCAATCTTGTCCAATCCCTTAATAATTTTATTTGTTTCAATCAGATCCCCTGTCAATCTCCTTAATTCCAGCGTATACAAGCCCAGTCTCTATAACCTCTCTGCGTAAGACAGTCTGGACATCCCAGGAATTAACCTTGTGAATCTATGCTGCACTTCCTGTACAGCCAGGTTGTCCTTCCTTAATCCTGGAGACCAAAACTGTACACAATACTCCAGTTGTGGTCTCACCAGGGCCCTGTACAAATGCAAAAGGATTTCCTTGCTCTTGTACTCAATTCCCTTTGTAATACAGGCCAACATTCCATTAACCTTCTTCACAACCTGCTGCACTTGGTCATTCACTTTTAGTGACTGATGAAGAAGGACTCCTGGATCTTTGTATTTCTCCCTTACCTAACTCTACACAGTTCAGATAATAATATGCCTTCCTATTCTTGCTCCCAAAGTGGATAACCTCACAGTTATTCACATTAAACTTCATCTCCCAAGTATCTCTCCACTCACCCAGCCTATCCAAGTCTCTCTGAATTCTCCTAACATCCTCATCACATGTCACACTGCCACCCAGCTTAGTATCATCAGCAAACTTAATGATGTTATTCTCAATGCCTTCATCTAAATCGTTGATGTAAATCGCAAACAGCTGTGGTCCCAATACCGAGCCCTGTGGCACCCTCTATTCACCACCTGCCATTCCGAGAAACACCCATTCACCGCTACCCTTTGCTTTCTATCAGCCAACCAGTTTTCTATCCATGTCAATATCTTCCCCCCAATGCCATGAGCTCTGATTTTACCCACCAGTGTGGGACCTTATCAAATGCCTTCTGAAAATCGAGGTACACTACATCCATTGGATCTCCCTTGTCTAACTTCCTGGTTACATCCTCGAAAAACTCCAATAGATTAGCGAAGCATGATTTGCCTTTCGTAAATCCATGCTGGCTCGGCCCAATCCCGTCACTGCTATCTAGATATACCACTATTTCATCTTTAATAATGGACTCTAGCACCTTCCCCACTACTGATGTTAGTCTGACAGGGCGATAGTTATCTGTTTTCTCCCTCCCTCCTTTCTTATAAAGTGGCTTAACATTAGCCATTCTCCAATCCTCAGGAACTGATCCTGAATCTAAGGAACATTGGAAAATGATTACCAATGCATCCGCAATTTCCAGAGCCACCTCCTTTAGTACCCTGGGATGCAGACCATCTGGACCTGGCGACTTGTTAGCCTTCACGCCCATTAATCTACTCATCACCGTTTCCTTCATAATGTCAATCTGCGTCAGTTCCTCTGTTACACTATGTCCTTGGCCCATCCATACATCTGGGAGATTGCTTGTGTCTTCCCTAGTGAAGACAGATCTAAAGTACTCATTAAATTCTTCAGCCATTTCTCTGTTTCCCATATCAGTTTCACCCAATTCATTCTTCAAATGCCAAACATTGTTCTTAACAGTCTTCTTTCTCTTCACATACCTAAAAACGCTTTCGCTATCCTCCTTTATATTCCTGGCTAGCTTGCGTTCGTACCTCATTTTTTCTGCCCGTATTGCCTTTTTAGTTACGTTATGTTGTTCCTTAACAATTTCCCAATCATCTGCCTTCCCACTCACCTTAGCTCTGTCATACTTCTTTTTTTTAATGCTATGCAGTCTCTGACTTCCTTTGTCAACCACTGTGGCCCCTTTCCCCCCGTTGAATCCTTCCTTCTCTGGGGGATGAACTGATTTTGCACTTTGTGCATTATTCCCAAGAATACCAGCATTGCTGTGAAGGGACTTTGCTTGGAAGGGACTCGCCAAGTATTACGTAATGAGGAAATGCCCTCGGTGTTAGGACTACGCCGGTCATGAGGTATGAAAGGAAATATCTGGACAGGCAGGAACATTAGCCATAGTCAGGATGGGCCAGTGCGCAGTCGGTCATGTCTAACCAATCTCACAGATCTTTATGGGGTAGTTACCAGGAATGGTGTGGAAGGCGAGGCAGTGGATACCGTCTTCAGGGACTTCAGCAAGGAATTTCTCAAGGTTCCGTAGGGGAGGATGTTGGAGAAGGTTCAGTCGCTTGGCTTTCATGATAAACTATTAAATTGCTGTCACCATTGGCTACGTTGAGGAAACTAGAGTGTGGTAATAAATGATTGTCTCTCTGATTGGGGACCTGTGACGAGTGGAGTGCCGCACGGATCATTGCTGTCAGCATTGATTGTTGTTTGTCATCTATATTCACGATGTGGATAATGATGTCGTTAACTGGATCAGCAAATTGCCGATGACAGCAGCATTACCTATGTCGTTGACAGCGAGGAAGAGTCCCAGAGCATGGTACCGGAAACGAGATCTGGAGCAGCTGGAACAATGGGCTGATAAAGCGCGGATCGGATTTAACGCAGACAAGTGTCAGATGTTGCACTTTGGGCGGACCAGCCAGGGTTGGTCTGACACAATAAGAAATAGGGCACTGAGGAGTACGATAGAACAAACGAATCTGGGAATGCAGGTCCATAATTCAATGAAATTGCGGCACAGTTATAAAGGGTCGTAAAAACAGCTTTTCGCATCTTGGTCTTCAGAGCAAGGAACTGAATACAGGAGTTGGAATGTTATGTTGATGCTATTTACGACTTTACTGAGGCCTAATTTGGAAAAAAAAAGATGTGTACGATTTTGATCAACCACCGGGACTGGGCATGTTGAATTAGAAGGAAAGATTACAGATGTTAGCACTTTATCCCCGAGCGGTTAGAAGACGGAAGAGGGATTTGATAGAGGTATACAACAATATGAGGCAGATGGAGACTGTAAATGCAAGCGGGCTTTCTCCACTGATGCCGGGCAAGAACACAATTAGAGACCAGTGGTGAACTGTGAAATGTGAATTTTTTAAGGGAAACATGAGAGGAAACTTCTTCTCTCAGAGGGTGGTCAGAGTGTAGACAGTGCTGACAACGCAAGTGCTAACTGAGATTCCGATTTCAACGTCCAAGAGATGACTGGAGAAGTACATGGATGAGAGGAATACAGATGGCCATGGTCCGGGTGAGGTCGATGGCAGTAGGCAGTGTAAATAATTCCTCTCTGGTCTGACGGGCTGAAAACCCTGTTTCTGTGCACTGGTTTCCTCTGGCTGTCTGACTGTATATCTGGGTTAGAGCTTCACTGTCCCACTGCACCGACCAATATAGAAAGTCGTTGATACTGTTAGATCCCTTTGTCCTTGCATCATCGAAGCATGGAGACTGAGTGAAATGGATGCTTTTAGCAGGAGAAGAATGAAGTGCAGATGTGAGATGATAAATGGAATATCACACTCGAGGAATATACCTTCACTCATTCAGTAAGGCGGTAAAGACAGTAGTTCCGGGTTGGAGGAGTGTATTACAGTGATCCCAGTACAGTGAACAGATCTGTTGCTTCAGCGGTGGTAATGGGGATCATTAACCTCGATAATATACAACAAGGGGTTCATTTAATCCGAATCCTATCATTAATCAGAAATTGGACGTGGGAAACCCTGGAAGTCGTTCGATGTTTGGAGTTGTGGAGACGTCATATTTTAATTGTGTTGAATATTAATTCGTGGACGATACGTTACTTTCTGCGTCTCTTTGTCTTGAAGTCGGAAGGCTTCATTAAATGTTTTATGATTGCAATTACAGATGTTTGTTAACGGTTGAACAAATAAGATCATGCCATTCTCTGCCATATTTTAAAAATATGATTGCATTGCGGATTTAAGGTATTGCAGGAGGTGTGGACATATGTGAGTTCAATTGAAAGAGAAAGAAAAATACGACGGTCGTCAATGGCTATATGGGAGTCATGCGTTTCTTTAGTTTGTTTTGGGTGGGCGATTGAATTTATCACCTTTTTCATCATACGTGTTGCAGAAAATTTGTGCCTTCTTGCGATAAGTGATATCCAGGAACTGATGCGAAATTCGGTGGCTGCGTATCCTTCCGGAATTCTGTGAAGTGTTGGTGTATGTGAGCCTCAGCTCTCCATATCTCACTATCCTAAATTCTTCAGAATACGTCTTGAGGCGTTTTGCTTTGGAAGTTGTTTATTCTGTATTCTCCAATTGCCTGCGATGGTTATTGCCTGCGTTGCTCTCGCTGTGTTTTTCTTTTGTGAGGTTTTGTATGTTTCATTTATTATTGCTTTCAGGTGGAAACACGTACTCAACACTGGCCATGTGCATTCAGGGTTGAAGGGATCGAAATTTGACTGTTTCTACACCTGATCCTACACCTGTATGACTACGCCTGTAAAAGGTTCATCCAGCTGAGATCCTGAAAAAACGAGTTAGGGAACTGGAGCCGGAGCTAAATGAACTTCGGATGATTTGTGAGGCAGAGGCAGAAATAAACAACAGTTACAGGAAGATAGTCACCACTAAAAGTCAGGAGGCAGGTAGCTGGGATACTCTCAGGAGAGGGAAGGGGTATAGACAGAATGAGCAGAGAAGCACCGTGGACGTTCCCATCAACAATAAGAATACCGTTTTGGATACTGTTGGTGGGGATAACCTACCCGGAAAAAGATGCAGTGGTAGCGTCTCTGGACCGTGACTAGACCAGCTGCTCAGAAGGTAAGTAGGGAAAAGAGGAGAGCAGTAGTGATAGGGGATTGGATAGTTAGGGTGACAGATAAGTGGTTCTGTGGAAGAGATCGAGAATTCCGGATGGCCCGTTGCCTCCCTGGAACCAAGGTCCGCGATATCTCGGATCGAGTTCTCAGTATTCTCAAGAGGGAGGGTGAGCATCGGGATGTCGTGGTCCTTGTACGTACCAATGACGTGGCTAGGAAGAGTGAAGAAGTCCTGAAAGGTGAGTCTAGGCAGTTAGGCGCCAAGTTAAAGGACAGGACCTCCAGGATAGCAATCTCAGGATTGCTACCAGTGCCGCGTGCAGGAGGGTTAGGAAATAGTAAGATAGTGCACATCAGCACGTGGCTGAAGAGATGTTGCAGGAGGGAGTTATAGATAATTGGGTAATTTTCCAGGGAAGGTGGGACCTGCTCCGGCGGGACGGTTTAAATCTGAACTGGAGGGGGACAGATATTCCTGCAGGTAGGTTTGCTAGAGAGGCTCCAGTCTATTTAAACTAGATACAATGGGGGCGGGGACCCAGACTGTAGGAACAGATGCAGTGAAGAAGGAAAAAACGGAAGATAGTAAAGTTGTTTGCATCGTTAGTGGCAAACAGAGAGTAAGAGGTGGATAATTTCTTAAATGCATTTATTTTAATGCTAAGAGCATTGGGAGAAAGGTGGATGAGCTTAGTGCATAGAGTAATACCTGAAAATATGATGTTGTAGTGAAACATGGTTGCAGGACGGGTGTGATTGGCAAATAAATGTTTCTCTATTTCGTTGCTTCATGTCTGATAGAATCGGAGGGACAAGAGTGGGTGGTGCTGCATTGCGTGTCAGAGAAAATATTACAGCGGTGCTCTGGCAGGATACATTAGAGGGCTCGTCTAGGGAAATTATTTCGGTGCAATTAAGGAATGAGAAAAGTGTAGTCACACTTACAGGAGTGTATTATAGACCACCTAATGGGGAGTGAAAATTGGAGGAACAAATTTGTAAGGAGACGGCAGATATTTGTAGTAAGCACAAGTTTGTGATTGTGGGAGATTTTATGTTTCAGCACATAGGCTGAGAAACCCATACTGTTAAAGGTCTGGACGGTTTGAAGTTTGTAAAATGTGGGCAGTATAGGTTTTTCCAGCAATACATAAAGGTACCAAGTAGAGAAGGGGCAGTGTTGCATCTCCTGTTAGTGTATGACATAGGTCATTTGACGGAGGTATGTGCTGGGGAGCACTTCTAGTCCAGTGAGCACAATACCATTAGTTTCAATATAATTATGGAGAAGGATATGTCTGGACCCAGGGTTGAGATTTTTGATTGGAGAAAGGTTAACTTTGAGGAAATGCGAAAGGGTTTAGAAGGAGTGGATTGGGACAATTTGTTTTAATGGAAGGATGTAATGCAGAAATGGAGGTCATTTAAATGTGTACATTTGAGTATACAGAATCTTAATGTTCCTGTTAGGTTGAAAGGAAAGGCTAAACGTTTGAGAGAGCCAATATCAAGGGATATTGGAAACTTGGTTCGGAAAAAGAGAGATATCTACAATAAATATAGGCAGCATGGAGTAAATGAGGTGCTCGAGGAATATGAAGAATGCAAAAAGAATCTTAAGAAATAAATTAGAAAAGCTAAAAGAAGATACGAGGTTGGTTTGGCAAGAAAAGTGTAAATCAATTCAAAGAGTTTCTACAGTTATATTAATAGCAAAAGGATTGTGAGGGATAAAATTGGTTCCTTAGAGAATCAAAGTGGACAGCTGTGTGTGGAGCCGAATTAGATAGGAGAGAATTGGAACAATTTCTTTGCTTCAGTATTCACTAAGGATATTGAAATGTGTAAGGTAAGGGAAACAAGTAGTGAAGTTATGGAAACAATGACGATTAAAGAGGAGGAATACTGGCGCTTTTCAGGAATATAAAGGTGGATAAATCTCCGAGTCCTGACATGATATTCCCTAGGTCCTTGAGAGAGGTTAGTGTAGAAATAGCAGGGGCTCCGACAGAAATATTTCAAATGTCATTAGAAACGGGGATGGTGCCGGAGGATTGGCGTATTGGTCATGTTGTTCTATTGTTTATAAAGGATAGACCTAGCCTGTAAGTTTGACGTCAGTGGTGGGTAAATTAATGGAAAGTATTCTTGGAGATGGTATATATAATTATCTGGATAGACAGTGTCTGATTAGGAAGAGTCTACATGGCTTTGTGCGTGGAAGGTCATGTTTGACATAACTTATTGAATATTTTGAAGAAGTTACCAGAAAAGTTGACGACGGTAATGCAGCGGTTGTTTTCTATATGGACTTCAGTAAGGCCTTTGACAAGGTTCCACATGGAAGGTTAGTTAGGAAGGTTCAGTCGTTAGGTCTTTCAGATTTGTCAGATTGGAGGCCGGCAACGAGTGGTGTGCCTCAAGGATCTGTGCTGGGACCAATGTTTCTTGTCATATACAGTAATGATCTAGATGTCGGGGTGATAAATTGGATTAGTAAGTACGCAGATTATACTAAGATAGGTGACGTTGTGGATAATGAAGTAGGTTTTCAAAGCTCTTAGAGAGATTTCGGCTAGTTAGAAGAGTGGACTGAAAGATGGCAGATGGAGTTTAATGCTGATATCTGTGAGGTGCTACGTATTGATAAGAATAATCAAAATAGGACATACATGGTAAATAGTAGGGCCTTGAAGAATGCAGTAGAACAGAGTGATCTAGGAATAATGGTGGATGTTTCCCCAAAGGTGGAATCTCATGTGGTTACTGTGGTGAAGAAAGCTTTTGGTACACTGGCATTTATAAATCAGAGCATTGAGTATAGGAGTTGGGATGTAACGCTAAAATTGTACACGGCTTTGGTAAGGCAAATTTGGAGGATTGTGCTCAGTTCTGGTCACCGAATATAGCAAAGGTGTCAACAAAATAGACAGAGAGGATTTACTAGAATGTTACCTGGGGGGTTTCAGCACCTTAAGTTACAAAGAAAGGTTGAACAAGTTAGGTCTTCATTCTTCGGAGTGTAAAAGGTTGAAGGGGGAATTGATGCAGGTATTTAAAAGTACGGGGGGGGGTAGAGAGAGTTGACGTGGATAGGTTTTTACCATTGAAAGTAGGGGATATTCAAACAACACGACATGAGTTGAGAGTTAGGGGCCAAAAGTTTAGGGGTAACTCGTGGGGGAACTTCTTTACTCAGAGAGTGGTAGCTGTGCGGAACGAGTTCCAGTAGAAATAGTAGAGGCTAGTTCGATATTGTCATTTAAATTAAAATTGGATAGATATATGGACAGGAAAGGAATGGAGTGTAATGGGCTGAGTGCAGGTGGGTGGTTCAAGGTGAGAGTAAGCGTTCGGCACGGACTAGAAGGGCCGAGATTGCCTGTTTCCGTGCTGTAATTTTTATATTGTTATCTGGATATATGATAAAACCACGATTCAGAGGAAAATTGGCATTAGGATAAAATGTTGTGTACTTGGATTGGGAATTTGATATTGACATTTTGGAAGGCTGGCTCTTTTAACGAGCACCAGAAGCTGCTGCTGAACACTTTCAAATGCGGGTTTTAAATTGTAGGGTTCCATTGGAAAACACGTTTTGAAGTCATTGTAGCATCTGCCCTGTAATCTGTAAATTGCAGGTCAGTTCAGAGAACGTGGCAATGCAGTCAATACCTCAGCGATTTGCTTAAGTCGTCAGCCCGAATTCCATAAATTATCCAGCTGCAGCTGGATGGTCAGATTAAATCGATTATTTCCCTCTATAACTACAGAGTCCAAATACAGTTATAAATTGTACCAAAATTTCGACCCTGCTGGCAGAACACGGGTGCCCGCTGTCTTCCAGCCAGAAATCACTCTGTCTACTACATCATCCAATTCGGAATCAACGCAGCCAGGTTTCTCTCGATCCCATGCCTCCTGACTTCCTGAATGTTTCTACTATTGGGAACGGATCAGGCGCCTTATCAAAAATAATACATACACATCGACTGTTCTGTTTCATCTGTTTGTTTTTCACTTTTACAAATAATTCAATCTGTTTCATAAAGGGCAATATGCCCTCAAAAAGCCACGTTGACTCTCCGTATCTGGACTACGTTTCTCCAAATGCCCATAAATTCCCTCCACAATAGTCTTCTCCAATAGATTACCCACTACTGACATAATATTCACTGGTCTCTAATTCGAAAGTGTGTACCTATTATCTTTCGTCAACAGAGGGATTACATTTGCCGTTTCCAAATCTTCAAAGTTTACTTCCAGGGCCAGCGAAGACGCAGATATCTTGTGCAAAAGTGTACCAATATCTTCGTTGGTCTTCCAAAATTATCTGGACTATATCCCTTCCGGTATCGAGGAATCATTTATAATAATGTTTCCCAAGTTTAGAGCGCATCTTTTTTCTGAGCCTCAGCCTTTTCGACCATATCTGCCTTTTTACGCTGTGTTCACATTCATAAATATATTCGGTGAGGAGCTTCACCTCCTCCTTGACTCCAGACATAAGTTTTCCTCTGACCTTCCCTCACTCTCTTCACTCTCATTCTGTTCTTCACAGTACAACTCTCCAAGGGTTCTCAAGTCCCCTTCTACCTCTTCGAAGACCATTGTTATTTTTTTTTCCTGTCTGCATTGTGACTCGCCATAACCGTACCCGATCTTTTCTTCCTAAACCTGAAGTATCTTTCTTTCTTCCTCCTGCCGAGCTGTTCCAACTTTCTTGTCAGCCAGGGTTACTTTACGCTATCATCCTTTCCCTGCATCAATGAGACAGACTCTTATTGTACCCAATGTCAGCGCTTTCTAAGCAATCCCCATATATCTGTTGTGTGTTTCTCTGAGTGCATCATTTTCCAATGTCCGTTCCCAAGATCCTGCAAGGTAGCACCATAGATTGCAGACCCCAAATTCCATACTCTCTCGTCCTACCCCTGTGCAAGGTAAATATCGGGGAGTTCTGCACTATCGTTCTGATATGCTGACCGGCGGAGAGATCTGTCACCTGATTCGTTTCCTTTTCTAACATTAGGTCCGGCCTGGACGGTTCGCCAGTCCGCCTGTCTTGTTGTAGTGACATGAATCTTTCCTGGATGCTACTGAGGAATTATGCCATATGCCTGGTCATATGTTGTGTAATATATAATACATACATAATATTGTGTAAGTCTCAGCTGCCCGTGTCAATAACATGGCGCATGTCAAAGATCCGTTTCCCTATCGGTTCCTCACTGTTCACGTTGCGGGTTTTTTTTTTTTGTGTGTTAATTTGGTGGGCGGCAGTATAGAATACTCCTGATAGGGTGTTCTCTCGCTTCATGTATCTGTGCTTGTCTCCCAGTCTATTAACAAACGAACGCTCCACGTTGTCCTACCTTTCTGCAGCAGCGATACCATCCCTGGTTTCCCATCACTCCCTTTACACTCCGTTACTCGGCTCAGTACATTTTTTCAACATCTAAACCCGGAAAGTCCTAAAGCCATTCCTGCCCATTGTGACAGCCGGGTGTCTGAGATAGTTTGGAACATACCTGAAGCAATGTAACAAACACTCCAGTTTGTATTGCTA
The DNA here is from genome assembly GCF_030144855.1 of Hypanus sabinus. NCBI lineage: Eukaryota > Metazoa > Chordata > Chondrichthyes > Myliobatiformes > Dasyatidae > Hypanus > Hypanus sabinus. The sequence continues at coordinate 174,352 of NW_026781238.1, read as the reverse complement.
CCTATCTGAATTGTATGAAGTCAGCAATTTTCCGCCAATTCTGCAATTTCCGGTTGACCAGGCATATGATTGTAAGAATTTATGACATACTTGCCAAAGCTGTTCATTGCAAAATGGCTTTATTTGAAAACTTCGCTGAATTCTCATTAGACGCGCGCGTCATCTGCACAGATGGCCATTTAATGTAAACACATACATCATTCCTTTCCTCAGCTCTGCTCTGAATTTCCTCTGTGTCAGTGTATAGATACAAGTATTGGTGCACATGCTGAATACTTGCAACATGAACCCAAATTGTTATAGGATGTATACCGGGGAACTCAAATATCTGTCCTCGTAAAAATAGTTTTCCTTTTGCCATTTCAGGGAATGGGCTCCAGAGGGCATCCAAAATAATATGAAATTAGCTGATATAGAAAACAACAAAATCATCGATTTTCTGCGTTTTTCCACCTCGGCATCTTTCTGATTGTCGCCGCTGTTCCGAAGCCTTCTGCGGACTCTATTTGCCACAACGATATGTCTTACGGTTAATCCGTTAAACACCAGGATTAAGCCGATTGGTAGCAATGGTGTTAAAATGCTCTGCAGTAATGTGTATGCTCTCCACACGGGTGAAGTAACGTATTCATATTTGGCGGTGCACCGCCACGGCGTGTTATCAATGATGACGTAAGGTACAATGGCAAAGTAACCCGGGACACATTTCCCGCAGCTCACTATAACCACGGTAACGATAACCACCGTTGCTGTTCTCTCAGTGCAGTATCGCTCCCGCAGCTTTCGACAACATATTGCGATAAAGCGATCGAAGGTAAAAATGACCGTGAACCAAACAGAACAGTCCGTCGTTACGACCCGAAACACAAGTGTTAGAGCGCATACAGGAGTGATGAGCAGGGATCTGGAATAGATGTGGATATTGTTGGTCTGGTCCACTAAAGCGAATACGATAACCACCATCAGATCCGCTGTTGCCATTCCAACCAGGTAACGGGTGATGCATTTGGAGAGTCCGCATTTTCCGCGAGATAGGATCACAATCGCCGTTAAATTAACTGCAACAATTTGGAAAAAATAGAAATATAATCAGAATAAATGAAGATATTGTTAGTCTGTTCCATAAAGCAACAACGATAACCACCAACTGATCCCTTGTTTCCAATCCAAACAGGTAACGACAAAAAATGTGAAAACAAAATATGGTCAGCAGCAACTCTCTCAATGCCCCACAGGTATGGTCTGTTTGGAAGTGGGAATCGGGAATCCAGTGTGTGCCGTCTCGGTCGCTGCACTCCGGCTGGAGGACAATGACGGATGTGAGTGTCAGTGGATTGGCGACCTTCCCACAGTTTAGAGCGAGGCATCCGACTTCCACGACTCACGGACCGGTGAGCAGTCGATCGCTCCTGTAAACAACACCATTTCCTTTATTAGAGGAGAAATACTTGAAGGGATTGTTTGTAGCGGCGAGAAAGTGGAGTCAAGGAGATATAAAGCACGAGTTCTCATTTACTGACTTACAGAAGAACAGTCCGACGTGTCGAAATTAGACTGGACCGTCATTTATATAAGCTGCCACTTTGTTATAAGGTCGGAGTTTTAGGTGAAATTATGAATCAATGTCAATATCGACAACAACTTAATTGAGAAAAGTGGAAAACAATGCGATCGAAATATAGAAAATGGAAATAAAACCATTAGATGCCTGAATCCTCCATTCCGGAAACACGGTTCAGCCGACGGTAGCATCTGTGCTCAGTAACAGTGCGGATACCGCAGCAGAGTAACGACGGCACCATACATAAAGTGACCAGCTCCGGCATCTTACCGGGGACACCATCCGCTACAAGTGTGGGATAGTAAATGCCCGCGATGTAGTAAATCGCCGCATATCCCATATTCCGTCAGAAGCAGCGTTCAGTTGTACAGAACGTTTCAGCTGCTCAGATGGACTGGTGATCGGTTTAGCAGACTTTTATTGAGGAGAGAGCAATTCCACTGAGGCAATTAGCGTGGCAATCACGTCAGGGACATTAGTGACAACCAACTGCACAAACACTTACGTTAAACTATTTTTACTTACTCTGTCCCCGTGTCCTGAATTTGACTCATCAAGGGATTTTGCAATCTATTTACCTTAAAACAAAACATGATGTGCCTTTTTCCATGTTATTTTCCATGATACCTGGCTTCAGCATATAAGTATCATATTTTACATCCTCTTTTTTTTAACCTCGTCTTGTTGTCGAACATAAGCCCGTTTAACGCTTCCACACAAACACGAGGATCTCTCATTGGTGAAAATTGAAGTAAAGTCCTCATTAAGGACCTGTCCCACCTCCACCGATTCCAGCCGTATGTTTCATCTCGATCCCTGTCCAGAACCCTATACAAGTGCTGCATAAAATAGCTTCTCATTTCAGTTGTGCATTTTCCAGGGGGCATCCGTTCCTTGTTTTAGCTCTGAGATTCCGGCTTAATAGCATCATAATTATATTTAGCCAATTAATTACTTTGGGAGCGGATACGGGCTTGTGGGAAGAGAGCAGGACAATCTGCTTAGTTTGGGGACTGATCTAGGTCCGAGGGGAGAGATCGCGGTAAAGTGATTCGTTTGGGGACTGACACGGGGTTTTGGGCAGTTAGCAGGGCAGTGGGATTAATTTGGTGACTGATGCTGGGCTGTGGGAAGAAAGCCGGTCAGCGAGATTAGTTCAGGGACAGGCAGAGGGATCTGGGGAATAATCTGGGGCAACGTGGCAGTGGGGTTAGTTTGCGGTGGCGCGAGGATATGCAGATATAGCGGGATCATGGTATTATTTTGTGACTGACACGGGTTTCTGGGATTAGTGAATGTCTCCTTTGAAGGAAGATGGGTGCCAGTACACAGCGGAGCACACTATAACATGAATTTTACTGTCTTCTTTCACAAGACCTGGGTTTGTGTTGTTCCATATTTCATTGAAATGACGAATCGAGCTCCCCCGCCCCATCCCTCCAGCCAGTAGCTCCCCTTAACGACCCAGCCCCACATACCCATGCTTTCACTCTGGCCTTCCTTTCACCTCCAGACTACGGAATCCCCGAGCACAGGAGCACCGCCAGACACACGAGTGCCTGGACTTCTGATCAGCCACCCACCGGAAAGGCTCTCCCCCGTGGATCACGGAGTAAAGTAAATCTCCAACCTTCCCTCACCTTCGCACGGCCTCCACGGCCTTAGGACCAATCGAACCGAAACGCCTGGCAAGCTGCAGTGTCTTTAGCACCCTTACCCCCTGGCAGAGAGGCAGGAGGTCGGGGGCGTTTTACGTCCGGATGAGGGTAGGCACCGGTGAATCACCGTATTGCGGAATAGGAAGTAGAAGGGACCTGGTGGGTGGAGGAGAATCCCGGGTACTCAAGGTACAGGCGATGGAGACACTGGCCAGACTCTCCCTACCCTCTTCCAGTCCGACCCGGCTCTAGTCTGCACTGAGATCCGGCGGCGACTCTAAATCCGCCTGCAGACTGGAAAGAGGGCTGGCTGTATCCCGTCCGCGTCCTCCCCGGGGCAACTGCACCTCTCGCAGGCAGGCAGGCACGGTCCCGATCGGGAAGGCCAAGAGGCCAAAAGAGGGTAGGGAAGTCGATTTCTGTGGAGGGTCGCAGAGATAGTGAGGGTCAGGTCGGAAGAGGGGAGGGAGGGCGTCAGGTAGAAGAGGGTGATCGAGTAAGGAAGTGAGCGTCCTCTCAAAGACTGGTTCGAGTAGGAGATAACGAGATGGGGAGGAGAGGGAGATCAGTGTGACAGGGAGGGAAGGGTCAGCCCGAGACGGAAAGGGCTGAATGGATGTTTCAGTGAGATTTTACAATGGAAGCTGAGTAACCCTAACTGGCGTTCGTGTGTGAAAGACCTCTCTCTTGCTTCGTGACCCTTCGTAGCTCGTTATGTTGCGGTTTGTGATTAATCTTATCGATCACCGCTGAATCGTCCACGCTGTTCTGCTTTTAGGTCAAAACTCCTCAATATTTCCTGACTCGCTGAGTGAAACGTCGATTTATCCGTGAATATGTGTGCAGAAAGGAGATCGTCCGGCGACAGGAACACACGATCCAGAAGCAGCGGAAAGTCAATAACTACAGTCCGCCGTTCTTATCCGACTCTCTGCCTCGGTGGATCAGATCCGTGCCGTACAAACGGATTCGATTAATCTCTAACCCGGTATTGCAACTTCCTGTCCCAGAGCGTCTTACACTTCGAGCTCCAGCGCTCTCTGTATTCCATACACCCTGACAAGATCGTCTTCTTAATCTATCTATTCACTGGACGAGATTTGACCTGGGAAACCGCTAATAAAGACAGCATTTGCAACACTTAAGAGGATTTCTCCGCTGACAAGCGCCGAGCCTCCGACCTTGCGGGATGCGTAAAGGAGGCATCGGATCTGATATTTCACCTGCGACAAGGATCGTGCCGTGGTATCCAGGATTATCGCCCCGGGGTTCGGCTAGAATGACGGAAGAGACGCTTGTCCATTTCCATTAAGGCATTTGGAGTAATTGAAAGATGAGCTGTTTAGCTGGGAGTTGCCCCCCCCCCACCGACTTCTAACACCTGGTCAGTCTGGCTCTCCGTATTGACAAAGATCTTATGGAATCATGAACCGATGGCTTCAGAATCCACGCAGTTAAGGGAAAATTATTTAATACGGTGGAGCTGACCACCAACGCATCAAACAGCTTCTGAGTCGGCTCTGCCCAGCCCCTCGTTCCATTACCATAGTCCGTTTCACTCCCTCTGTCCTTCTCCACAATCTGTCGGCTCTACACGCGAAGGAGGCTCTGATGGTTTCCGGCTCAGCAGATTACTTTCTGGATGAGACTGTGTGTCCCATGCAGCTTGGACGCCGAGCAGAAACTTTCTCTCACGTCATCGACAGAACGGCCATTGACGAACCACCCTTGGGAACTGTGAGAGCCAGGCGGACGCCCACACGGCTTCTGCACCACGAGTCCATTCCATTCCTTTCACTTTGTGTTACTCCTGGCTCCACACTCAAGGCTCTCCCTTTGCCTGGTAGTCCACTGCACTGTGGGGTTCTAGGCCCAGCTGCTGGACTACCGGCCTGCAACCTCAGTTGATTTCACCCCATAAACTGGTAGAAACGGGTTGGATCTTGGCCCTCACCAAACCTGCAGAGGATTATCCTAACTTTGCTCTCGCCTGTAGTGATACAGAAGCAAACATCCTTTCGCATCACAGACATGACTGCGTAATCGAACTCTTTCGAAACACCTCCTATCCCGTGGCACTTTGCTCTCCCTCACTCCGGCAAAAGCTGGGAATTTGTGTTTCAGAATAAACTCTCTGAGTTGCTAGGACGCAGCTCTCTTGTCGCACTCTTGTTTTCCAACCCTCTAATGACTAAATACAGGTGATTCCTCGTTATCCTAGCCGGTGTTTACAAGCCACTAAATGCCGACTTTGAGCAGGCACTGGAGATATTGAATTATGTCATCAGCAAACAAGGAACCGCCCAGCCCGACCTGTTCCAAATAATTTTTGGTGACTTTAGTCAGTCTTTAAAATCATTGACGCAAACTTTAATCAGGCTTGTTTGAAGAAAATTCTGCCCAATTACCTTCGTAATGTAACCTGCAGCTCCGAGTGTCACAACGCACTCGGCCATTGCTGCACTACGTTTAGTGATGTCGAATTTTTCTAGACCAGATTTCGGGAAATCGGATCACTTGGCTGTACATCTCCTCCCTGTGCTCAGGAAGAAGCTAAACAGCAGGGCTCCAGAGACTAGACAACAAAAGGTGGTCGTAGGAGATAGGGGGCGGATATAGGATTGTTGCCAGTCGGCAAACCTGGCCCTGCTAGGGACTCATCAGAAGGTCTGAATGATTGGTTCTTGGTTCTTGATAGTTTACCCTGTAATGCTTCATCAGGACGCAAATTATGGATTCTCCTGCCTATAATAACGAATAGTTCGTAAAAATAATTCGGCGGACTCAGCCTCTAAAACTGGATCAGTCTTTTATCTGCAGTCGGGGACTGTGCCTTTTAAGTTTATATTTGAAACCAATGCTTTGTTATCCTTCCCAATATTTTGACGTTTGTCCCTTGATTATGTCTGTGTAAATAATAAATTGTGTTAAACTGCTGCAGGATCCTGTAATGTGTTAAATTGTTTCTGGTTTCTTTTGGCATTTTCTGCATTGACCACCCTGCATTTGTTGGTCTTGTATTATTTATATTGGATAACACTGTTGGGTTAACCACCTGGATCGGCATTGCAACAAGGAGCCTGTCTGTCTCATGGAAGAGCTCGACAAATGAGCAATGCGGACGACGCTTCCATGTCGACGCCCAGACTGCTCAGATTGTGGGGTGTCTTCCATGCAGGATCTTGCTTTTTCATTGGTTAATATTTACTCATGTGGTAGTAGTTTCTACATTTTCTTGGGTTATGCTTTCATTTAAGTTTAGTAGTGTGTACTTTTTATCATAAATGCACCTCCTCCCGCTGAATGCTGAGTCCCGATTTCCCTGATGGAAACATATTATCATTTAGCTGACTGATATGTATATTTTTATGCCTGTTAATCCTCATCCTCCTCTGTGCGAGTTTCCGACACTCACTATTATGCAATATGTCATTGGGTGCCGATAACAGTTAAGAAAATTTTGTCTGTAAACTCTAATTCATCATCAACATTCTGCGGAGGCTGTGCGTCTGTGATGTTACAATTACCGGAAGGTTGTGCAACCGTTGTTGAAGTGAGTCTATTTTTAGTAGCTCCTCGAGGGTTTGGTTGTCATTTTCAATGTTGTTTGTACACCATTGTTGTGTTCTTGAGTTTGATTTCTCTCCAGTTCTTGTGCAACTTCATTGTTTTTGGTTTGACTTGTCTGTAGGGATTATATTAGATGTTCTTAATTATCGCTATTCGCTGATTTGCTATTCCTGGTACATTTACTTGTATGGGAGTGATTTCGCGCTATATACTGCTGAGGGTTTATCCTTGTACGCTGTCGTGCCAATCTCAAGTATCATTACTCCATAATGTACGCACTTTATAAGTGTGTGTACTTCAATTGAAATGACGGAAACGACGGACAACAAACGCACTTAAAATGTCAATTTCATGCGTGTTTGTCTTTTCTGAATGAGGCGTCTGTTCTCAGTTGTCAGTGGTGTTTTTTTTTACGGAAACACCTGCAGAAGTTGCATTTTGAGGTCTTCGCGGTCTAATTTGAATGCAGGCTGTATCATTCTTGGGTGTCCCGGTGACAAGCTGCCCATTCAGCAGTCCACCACTATCGGTTCGCTGACTGTCACTCCCAGCGCTAGTTCCAGCATGTCCTGGCAATCCCTTCTGCCGCTCTCCTATTGCCCTGTTCCTTACAGTGTCGGGAAGTGCATGGCCATGCACTTCGGTAGAAGAAATGAGAGGGTTATCCATATTCTAAATAAAGAGAAAATACAGAAAAAATATCTGAGGTATAAATGGAGTTGGGAGTCCTTGTGCCGGATTTCCTAAAGAGGAAGGCAACTACGAGGCTGGCGTTCTTTTCAAGGGGACACAAATATAACAGTAAGGATGTAATATTGAGATATTACATATCACATATGAGCCCTCATTTTCACTGTTGTGTGCTGTTTTGGGCCACTTATCTTAGTAAGCATGTACTAAAACTGGACAGGGTTAAATGGAGGTTCATCAACATGATTGCAGTGTTGAACACTTGTCATATGAAGAGCGTTTGATGCTCTGGGCCTGTATTCACCGGAATTCGGAGGAATGAGGGGCGAACTCAATGCAACTTATCGAGTGTTGCATGACCTTGACAGAGTGGATGTGGAGAGGATGTTTCCTTTATTGCGAAGGACCAAGAGCAGAGGAAACACCCTCAGAATAGAGGGACATCCGTTTAGAACAGAGAGTTGGAGGAATTTATTTTTCCAGAGAGTAGAGAATCTGTGTAATTCGTTGACACTGGTAGCTTTGCGTGCCCTTTTTACGAATATTAAGAGTCAAGTGTAACAGATTATTCATTGGTCAGAGCATGGATGTATATGGGAGTGGTGTTGGGTGGAAGGGAAGGAAGGAGATTAAAACTGAGGGGCTAAATAGATCAGCCATGATGAATTGACGGAACACACTTGCTGGGCCAAGTGCCCTAATTCTGCTCCTATATCTTATGGTCTCATGGTCTATTCAATAAACATGATCCCATTTATAAGGTGAAAGGGTATTGATTTTTATACTTATAGCCACCTTTTGGCTTTAGATGCCTGTTATATTGAGAATAGATGCAGACCAAAGCCAAAATGATATTTTATATCCCACCTGACCATCATATCTGCTGAGCATTCCCAAATCCGGCAAGTGTGTACGCATATTAATATTGCTTTTTTCTTTTCTCTCAGCCCAAGCCGGTGAAACAATAGGTAAGGGAATAGCCAAGTGCAGTCATTTCTCAATTGCTGGGAACTTTCATACTATTCTGTTGGTGGTGCCTATTGCGACTTTCCGGATGTTTACATCAATATTGCCGTGTGGTCCGAATCATTGAATGCTATTGTGAAGTGAAGGTGGAACCATACCGATTGTCAATATAGCGATTGGATCAATGTGCACCCTGTTCATGATCCATAGCCTTTCCGTTTCCTCTTCTTTCGGCATATCACTGGTGTTTGTCACTTACTGATTTCTGCATGTTATGTGCGTTTTGGAATGACTACATCTGCATGTTCCTGCTTGTTGATCCTGTATTGTTTCAGTATTTCTTAAACTTTTATTGGATTGACCTGCCTGTAATTACAGATGGGTCGTCACATAATTTGTAGAACTCTGTCGCTAAAACTGATCAGAGTTTTTTTATAGTAAGTTATGGTGTCTTATTAAAATGTATTTTAAAGCAGATAAATTGTTGTGTCCATGCACATAATCAGATTAAGTTACACAATGCAGCATGATCCTGTAATGTGTTAAATTGTTTCAGGTTTCTCTTGGTATTTTCTGCATTTATCACGTTAAATTTGATGGTCAGCGACGTTCATCTGTGTTGGCCACCTGGTCCAGTATTGCCAAAAAGCATCTGTTTCTGGGAAGAGGTCCCAAACTCTGAGCCAGGCATTGGACACTGCCATATCTTGTCGTCTCACACCCTGGTGATCTCATCCTTGGAGGGTCACCATCTTCAAACGGCTGCCTTTTTTTCCTTCTGTTGAGGTAATTTCTTCAGTTTTCCGAGTTATGCTTCTGTTTGAGTTCAGTGGTGTGTAGCCCTTATCCGAATTGCAGATGTTCGGGTGGAATGCGTATATTTGACTGGCGTGCATTTCATTTTGTGTCTGCTTTTGTCTTCTCCCTTCAGTCCCAGGTCGTGTTAATCTATAATGCACGACTGTCCATATTGTTTTATAAAATCTGTGTTTTCAGTTTTTGTTTATATTTGTAAGGCTTCCAGACAGGTTTCGAACCGTTATTATGCCCGAGGGGTACCATAATATTGGTTTAGGGGAAATATTCATTGTCTTTGTTATCTTTTTAGCTATGTTCGGCCGATTTTCGTAAACCTTGAAGTAAACTCTGTCAGAAGTTCTTTTTTTTCCCCTTTATTGTACTATGACCTTCTAACTTTGCTTGCTGATATCCCAGATATTTATCCGTCGGTTGTATTGTATATAACTGCTCTGTTTTGTATTCTATTAGCTCTATTGCGCCTTTCCTGTTATTTAATGTACTACATTTATCCAGCCCAGGATTCGTGTTTATATCTTTTGAAAACAGTTCAACTATTTGAATTATTTGTTGTTTCTTTACTGATGATGGAACATATAACATTAAATCATGCATGTTTAGAAGGTATGTTATAGCTCATCTCTTTGTTTCTGTTTTAATACACAATCTTGGTCCGATTCAGTAAACAAGAGTGCAGATTTAAAGCTAACTGGACAGAGCAACATGAAATAATTATTTTGTTCTCCGTGGTTGATATAATATTTTGGAATCTATCAGTTCTTCTTTACATCCTTTTTTCACCCTTACGGTATCAATTTTGCTCTTCTGTAAATATATTGTGACATTTCATGTAACTTCTCCCTTCCGTCCTGGAGAGTGTTAATCTATGATCAACGAGTGTCCAAAGTGTTTTATAAAAATTGTCTTTTCAGTTCATTTTAATCTGTTACAATTTTAAACGGCATACGTTTTTAAACAAGTAATTGCTTACCATTTCTATTTGCACAGTTTGTTATTTTATGTATGTATGTATTTATTTATTTATTTATTTTTGCGCAGTGGTTGCCCGCCCTGTGTTCCATTGATTACTCTCAACCTTGAACGTGAAGTTGATCGGAGAAGACCAGCTGATCGGTGCCTTCATGGCGATAACTCCCTATGAACTTCAGTGATGCTCTCCACACTAAGTCGTGCAATCTTTTTCACAGTTAACTTCATCTTTATCAGCGCTTTTATACCCCAGAACACCGATATGCCAATCGTACCCATCCATCAGCCATGCTTCCCTAACCAAGTATCCATAATAGTTAACATACGCAATCACTTGTACATTTTAGAGGGTGCACTGTTCAAACTGTCCCAGTGATGAAAAAATAACTTTAGTAATGTTAATAACCCGCTGAATCTCATTAGGTACATTAATATTTAATAGAGATGATCTTGTATTTGGGTGCCGTAGCAGCCTGATGATCATGGGGATGTAAGGAAAGAACCCAGAGTAGCAGTGAAACCGTGCAGTGTAAGATCTAGAATCAACTCAGACTCAGACTTAAAATTAACAGGAAGACACAAACCCAATCTAAAGGTGAAATCACAAGCAGTAGTACTTGAAAGGGAACTCTTACGACTGGGGACTGAGTGATCAGGACAGGCTAATAAGTACAGTCATTCTACGAAAAGCAATAACTGGCAGCCTGACTCATAAATGGACAGCGGCATCGAACCACACTCCGGGCAACCAGAGTGGCGAATCCTTGACACTTTTCAGTCCGGCCAGTGACGGTGGAGCTCTACGCTGGTTGTGAACTACCGGGGACTTGCTGTTAATCTTCATCCTGTCTTGAATTAGGCTTTTTACGTCATTCCATTGCATGTCGGGACGCCACATTCCGGCTGAGAATTTGTATTTTCGTATGAGTTGATTGCCCACTCATTGTGCTTCATTCTCTGGGCCACTTCACGTGAACCTTCAATTACTTTGGCAGGCTATGTCCAGCAAATAATAGATAATCTCTGTATTTGAAACTAGGACAGTAAGTGAGAGATTGCACTCTAGCGACTCGCTGTCGGCCTTTATAAATACCCTCGAAGTGACAATGAATGATAAACGGACGTCGTTCCCATGGAGTGCCCATCTGTATTTCGATCCAGTGAGGTTGAAAAAGAAACATTTCCGTCTCCAAAACGGCTTCTCATTCTCTCTCTCTCTCTCTCTCTCTCTCTCTCTCTCTCTCTCTCTCTCTCTCTCTCTCTCTCTCTCTCTCTCTCTCTCTCTCTCTCTCTCTCTCTCTGTGAAATCCGTTCGATCGAAGTCACAATATCTTGCACTGCAGCAGATTAAAGATAATTAATTTCACAGAGAAACAGAGATGCAGACTGATAGGTGATGCATAGATATGTTGTCCAGAAAGACATAACGTGCAGAACAGTAAATAGGGAAAACGAGGTCGTTGTTCTTTCCATGTGGTGGCAGGAATGGAGATTTTTTTTCTCGGGATGGCTTCGTCAGACCAAATGCAAGCGGACGTAATGAGTTCAGTTTTGCTTATCTTGTTTTTGCTGATGATTATCTGCTAAACCTAAGACTATTTCCAGATAACAGATCCACAGTTCGACCTGTTTGGGAAATTTATGGCCACGATTGTGTCGAAGTGCGATTCACGTGACAGATTTTATTCCGAAGTCTGAAACAGAATCTTAGTTTTGGAGAACTCATTCAATGAAACAAACTACGTAGGAGGGGATGCCTGCTAACACTCATCCATCTGTAAGCATCATCCCTTGACATTCAGTGGCACTACGATCCCTGAATCCCCTACTATCAACTTCCTGGGGGTTACCATGGCCAGGAAACTGTACTGCTGTATCCACGTAAACACCGTGACTACCAGAGCAGGACAAAGGCTAGGGCTCCTGCGGAGACTAAATGAACTTGTGACTCTCCAAACTCGTCTACCACCTACAAGGCTCATGTCGGGACTGTGATGGAATACTTCCCACTCGCCTGGAGGTGTACAGTTCCATCAACACTCAAGAAGCTTGACACCACCCAGTACAACACAGCCCACCTGATTGGTACCCCTTCCACACGCATGCAATCCCTCCACCACCAATGAACAGTAACAACCTACAACACCTCCCCGCCATCTCCATGTAGATAACTGACACACCTGAACCCCTGACCCAGTTAACTGCAACAACACGCCATAGTTCCTGAGGCAGCTCCTTCAACCACTGACATCTAGAGGGATGAGAACAGCAGACTCCTGGGAACACCATGTGGGAATCCCCCTTCAGGTCACTCTCCGCCCTTAAATGGAAACACAACTCCATTCCTTCATTGCCACATGAGAATCTCTCCCTAACAACACAGTGTAGATGTCCCTACACCCCAGGGAATGCTGCTCAAGAAGGCAGCTCACCACCACCTTCACGAGAGCAACTATGGATGAGTAATAAATGCTGGTTTAGACGGCGAAGCCCACATCCCGTAAATGAATAAACAAAAACTCGCCCTCAGAACTGGGTCAAGGGTGTAGGTGTGTGAATTCTCAACATGGAGATGGCGGGGCGGTGAAAGATAAATGAGACCAGGGCTTTATTCAGTCTCTGTGACGAACTGCATGTGTGCCAATATCAGGTAGGCAGTGTCTATGCAAATAAATAAGTGGTCGACGTTTCAGCCACGGCCCTTCAAGGGGGCTCGAAAGGGAGAAGGAAGATGTGCGAATAAGAAGGTTGGTGGAGGGGAAGAAGGAAAAGCTGGAAGATGGTAGGTGACTGCAGGTGGGTGGTGCTGTGGGGCGAAATGTGGAAAATGCAAAGGGCTGGAGAGGAAGGAATCTGATAGGAAAGGAGAGTAAATTATGGGATAAAGGGAAAGAGGAGGTGCTCCAGCGGCAGCGGTAGACGATTTAAAGTCCAGAGTGGGGAATTAATGAAGAGGGAAAGGTGAGTGAAAAAGTACCGGAAGATAGAGATATAATTGTTCCTGCCACAAGATTGGAGGTTACCCTGGCGGAATATAAGAGGAGGCCGTTGATTGACATGCCGGACCGAGAACGTGGATAGATTTTGAAGTGGTTTGTCCACCGGGAAATGACGCCTTTAACGGTTGGGGCTGCGTGGCTGGGCAAAGCGTTAATCCATTTGATTAACGGTTTGCATTCGTTCCGTATCTCCGTAAGCCTGGTTGCGACATTACTTTAAGGCTCCGTACGATATTACAAGGACGGAAAAACAACATGAATTTCCATAACCGGGACAATTTCCAGAGTGAAGCAAAGCAGCCGAATGGCAGTATCGCTTTAGTCCATGATGACAAAGTCCATGCAGTCCAGGAAGGGACAAGATCAGCAATAACTATTATTAAACCGAGAGACGAAACTGAGAGTGTTTCGCAACAATATCCACTGACTTCTCGAATCGTCACTTCTTTGTCTTTAAGATTTTGCAGTTTCGTGTCAGGCTATCCATGCCTCATCACAATTGGGATTTTAATTGTATGACATCATGTTTATTTTTACCGCAGCTTTTGAAAGACACGTCAGCCTCGTGTAGTATTGAATATTCAGTGTGCTGGAGCGAGTATAAATGAATGACCGTGGAGATTCGTCAGCTCAGAGTTTCTTCAGCGAGATCGCGGGCAGCTGGAAGACAGGCTGAATCTCACAGAGCATGCTTGAAACATTTTTCCGTGTGAGGAAGATATGGTACATGATCATCGCCGTTATCGGAGTTCCTGGTAAGACCCTAGGGCCTAGGCGAACTACATTCGCAGTTCTGTGTGCGCGGTCTTTGGACTTGTTCAGTCACCGACCGTGTTGTGATGTCGGTGCATTGGTGCAGCCATTGTGACAATACTGTGTTCGGTCAGAAGTTATCTTGCAGTTTTTTTTTTCTTTTTTTTTCTGTGTTCTAGTCTCAAAGTGAACCGGCAGTTCAAACAGGGGTAGAGTGGAAGATCTGGGGGATGAATTCAGTTTTGTGGACCCACGGCGGCCATTTCTGGATTACCAATGGAAACTTGTCGAGGAAGTAAACTACGATGATCCAGCGCGCTCGACACCCTGCTGGTTTACTTGGCGTTATTCTGTATTTATAACACAAAATGATTTAAATTCAACTCTAACGGTATTGTGCCGTGTTTTAAGACATTACTGTCTGAAGGGAACGGAAGAGGCGAAGCCACGGTGAAATTGGGGAGAGAGCCGTAGACATCAATTCTTAAACTCTGAATCATCGGGGGTATCAAAAATTCAAATAAGGTGTGTTAGCGTATTAGTTTACCGGAGTTGTTTCTACGCCCGATTATCAGCGAAGTGACGAGGGAGTTAATAGCCAACCCGGCGGTGACTGTTAGAGGTCAGACGGGGTGGGGTTTAGGAGATCCCCGCTCTGGAATAATAAGCATCGAAATATTTCGAATAATGCTGCAGTAACTTGGAACAATTCCTAAAAGTGGAAGATGTTTGGAAGTGCAAACACGAGGAAATCTGCAGATGCTGGAAATTCAGACAACAACACACACAAAATGTGGCTGGTCTGCTGTGTTCCACCAGCATTTTGTGTGTGTTGATGTTTTGAAGTGCTTATGTTGTCTCTCCTTCGGAAATTGTATGGTTTAGGCACGAACGCTCAAAGGAACTGAAATGCTCAGCGGGTCTGGCAAAATCTTTGAAAAGCAAAAATTAGACCTTTCCGATTGGATACCTTGACAGAGTGTGAAAGAATCCCGGCAATTTAATTTTAATGAAGTGAACAGCGCAGACCCTATGGGCGGCTGACAAATGGGAGTAGAAGATTCAGCCAAGACATGCGAACAGGGGAAATAAATTCGCTGTTTAAGTGGACAGTGGCCGAGGGACGGTGCTTCGCTGTATGAAGACTGTGCCATAAACAGAGGTAACGGGTTCGCGGCAATAACCATAATTGAGAAACGTGCAAGAGTATCCATGCTTTTACACATCAGCCGAAAACCTTGGGGTTTATATTGATCATTCGAAAGTGCCCCCCCCCCCCCGCCCCCGCAAAGTTGAAAAGCCTCCTTTCCGAACGTGCACTTCTACTGGTGGCGAGCACCGTACCCTTTCACCCAGCATGTACCAACATGGGGCAACTGCGACTCCCGCTTTACACTTTTTAAATCTACAGGAATGTGCTAGAAAACACAAAGTCTGACTTATGATAATTCCGAGCTTGTCTCTGCCCTGAGAAAGAACGGAGCGGCGAGACAGTAATTCACTCGTTCCTTTTGCTGTTCCCCCAGTGAATTTGCTGGCGATTGTGATCCTGGCCCGGGGAAAGTGCGGCCTCTCCTCCTGCACCACGCGCTACTTGGTGGCCATGGCAACGGCGGATCTTCTTACCATCACCTTTGACGTCATAATGTGGCGGATCAGTTATTATTACTTCCCCGGGACTTTCCTGGACATCACCCCCGTATGCAGTGCGGTCGCTGTCCTGGGATTTGCAGCCACGGACTGTTCTGTCTGGTTCACCGTCACGTTTACATTTGATCGGTTTGTCGCCATCTGTTGCCAGAAGCGGAAAGCAAAGTATTGCACCGGGAAAACTGCGGCTGCGGTTCTGACAACAACCGGCGTTCTGTTCTTTTTTAAAAATATGCCTGAATTCTTTACATTTGATCCTGCGAAAGTGATTGACAATATACCCTTGGATTGTATTCGAAAGCCGGCCTACTATACGGATCCCGGGTGGATGGGGTATGACTGGCTTTCTACTGTTTTGAGGCCTTTACTCCCGTTCGTGTTGATTCTACTGTTCAATGCTCTGACAGTGAGACACATTTTAGTGACTAGTCGCGTCCGTAAGGGGCTGAGGGGTCAGAGCAAGGCGGAGAACCGCAGTGACCCGGAGATGGAGAGCAGGAGGAGGTCTGTGATCTTACTTCTCACCATTTCCGGAAGCTTCATCATCCTGTGGTCCGTTAAAGTTGTCGAATTCCTTTATTACACCATTGCGGGTCTGGATCAAAATAATTACAATGATTCCGAAATCATACTTCAACATTCCGGATACATGCTGATGATATTAAGTTGCTGCACCAACACGTTCATTTATGGGGTAACTCAGTCCAAGTTCAGAGAGCAGTTCATCAGCGCAGCGAAATATCCGCTCACGCCAATTATTCAACGAATTAATAAACAAAATATCTAAGTTGTTCTCAGGAGCCGTCGCTGCTTGTCATCATGACTCTACAGATCTGACGGTCATCGAAGAACGTGACAGCGGGGAGAATAAGCATGGTTTAGAGCCCGAGAGAGGCACAGCAGGGGAACAGAACTCTGGGTCCTAGCAAGTATTAAACTCACCCTACCTCTTGCTATTTTCGTTTCACCATATTCCCGCTCATATCGCCACCACATCCCTTTTCATAATGATAGAGCGGGCCAGGATCTGAGGATAGTTAAGACCAACTCGGCAAAAAGGCAAGTCATTCCTCCCATTAGCCTTTTGCCTATGAATGAAAAGTGTACGTGAACTTTGTTAAGGAGAAACGCTTAAGAGTTCAGAACACGTGTATTCTGACCATCATTGTGCGAATATCTATGAAATACACAGATGCCCACCCTGCTCCAGAAAAGTAAGTTTCCCAAACATGACCAGTTTTTGTAAAAAGAATGTTGCGTCTGCCTGATGGAACAATTTCTCTCCAGATACCTCGTTATGTCTTCTTAATGGTAGCTTCAAGCATTTCTCCGGCTACAGATGTTAAACTAATTGGCCAATAGTTACCTGCCTTTTGCCTGCGTCCTTTTCTGAGCAGTGGCGTGACATTCGCCATCTTCCAATCCGCCGGGACCTGCCCAGAGTGCAGAGAATTTTGGTAGATTGTCACCAGAGCCTCGTCTATAACATCGGCCATTTCATTCAGTCCCCTGGGATGCATTCCATCGGGACCAGACCATCATCAGAATCTATCGTGAGGCCCACACGTTTGCTCAGCACTACCTCTTTCGTGATAGCTATTGCATCCAGGTCCTCACATCCCATCGCATGACATCTCACAGACGTGTCTTCCACAGTGAAGACCGACCCACAAAATAGACATTCAATGACTCGGCTATTTCCCCATTTTATCGTTGCTCGGTCATTTAGTCGGGTCCGACTCTTCGTGACCTCATGGACCATGGGGTCCACAGGGTTTTTCATGGCGAGATACGGAGATAGATTCCGCGCAGAATCTGCTGCTGCCCAGGATGGGACTCAGCTGGTAGTTTCATAAACTACCTTCTCTTTCTTTCTCGCATCCTTTGTGGTTCTTTTATTGTGTTTTAATGTCTTGCTAATTTTCCAATTTCCCACAGCTCTTGGTGAATCTACACACACGAGCGTTCAGCTTTTAGATGACTTCCTTTATTTCCTTCGTTGCCTAAGGCCGGCTCTCCCCACCCTCACTCTCGTTGCTTTTAACTGGAATATGCTTCTGTTGAGCACCGTGAAAAAGCTCTCTGAAAGTCGTCCACTGTCCCTGAACCGTCCCACCATACAGCCTGTGCTCCCAGACTACACTAGACAAATCCTCCCTCATTCCATTGTTTAGGCATGACACGTTGTGTTTCGATCGAACTATTGCAACTTCCGTTTGTATGAGACCGTTGGGATGCCTTTCATAAAAGGACATGTTCATCCATTGGTTACCTTTTTCGTCTGTAGTGAGTTTTTATTTCAGTTCGGTGGCATGTAGTTCGTAGCCGAATAACACATGCTCGCACCAAGTGCTGAATCCTGTTTCCGTTGACGAAAGTATTTCCTTACTTAGATGCCTCGGCACCATAACCTTCCTGTCTCTCACCACAGTACGCTTATCTTCTAGTTTCCACTTACCTTCTCAACCCTCAATCCACGGCAGACCCTGCTCTCTCAGTCACTGCTCCATCTCTTACTCTCCCGTCCCTACACTTCTTCTTCGATTTCCTCTCAACCAAATACTCACCATTCGTCTTCCTCACTCCACTACCTCACATTCTCTGGCCCGTGCACTCTTCTCCCCTTTCTGTCTATGACCCCCACACTGAATTTCTACCCGTATTCTTAACAGGATAGAGGGAGAGAGAGAGAGAGAGAGAGAGAGAGAGAGAGAGAGAGAGAGAGAGAGAGAGAGAGAGAGAGAGAGAGAGAGAGAGAGAGAGAGAGAGAGAGAGAGAGAGAGAGAGAGAGAGAGAGAGAGAGAGATAGGTGTCGACAGAGTGAAGAACATAGGAAGGATAGTCTTGCCAGTGAGACATACGAGATGAGAGACTGGGGGAAATAGAGAATTGGGGAGTGATGCAGATACTGGGGATGAGCGACAGTCGAGGAATACAGAGAGAGTGTGTGGAGAAGGTCAGACTGGGTGGTGGCAGGAATAGAGTGGGGGAGAGAGACGACAGGAGAGAGACGGGAGGAAAAAATGGGGCAGGGGAGAGTAATGTCAGGAAAGAAACAGGGAAGGAAGGGACTGGGGGAAACGCAAACCGAGAGAGACGGGGAACGAGAAAGTGGAGCAAATCAGACGGCGGAAAAGACGGTGTGGTTGGGGAATGTGAAGAGAAGAAAGAGCGGAATCGGAGATAAGAGGGAGTCTAGGTGGAAGGATGTGCGGCACGAATAGGGGGATGAGAGGATAACAGGAAAAAGGCTGTGGGAGAGGGAGAGAGAGTCAGGCATACAGACCGAGGAGTGAGAGTGGAGAAAGAGAGAGACTGTTGTAGAACGACTAGTGAGGGAGAATCTGGAAGAGGTGACGGGAAATCTGAAGGAAGTGAGACCTTGCGGTTTGTGAGAGAGACCGAGGAGGGGAGAGAGATACAAGGCGGAGTGGGATGTGTCGATGGATGGAGAGAGGGACTGGGGTAAGGATACATATGTACGGTAGCCAGAGAGTAGTGGTGTGGAGAGATTTTGCCTGGACAGAGATCGACATGTGGCGGGAGATTAGACTGTGGAAAGACAGGGAGGGGGAGAAAGAGAGATCGGGGCGCAGCGAAAGTGGGAGAGAGAGACACACGAGGAGATAGCGGGAAGTGTGGGAAAGAGAGACTCCGCAGAGAGACTCGAGGTCAAGAGAGTAACGAGGTGGAGAAAGGGAATGGCGAAGAGTCTGCAGGAGAGCGACACCGAACGGCTATGAGTAGCGAGAGAGAAACGGCGGGAGACAGGGGCCGGCGTTGGGAAGAGGCGCGATGTTGGAGAGAGTCTGGGGGGAGGCAGAGAATGTGAAAGACGGATGGGAGAGCAAAGAGACTGCGGGCAGAGAGAGACCGGAGGATGTGGAGAGAAGGACGGGAGAGATAAACGTGGGAAAGAAGGCGGGGAGAGAGAGATGGAGACGAGGATCTAGGCAGTTGGAGGAAGAAAATGAGGGAAGAATGTGGGAGGAGGGAAGGGGAAACTATAACAAAATTAATGTTCTGCTGTGATTATTCCAGCCGCCTCCCTTCGTAAACGGGAAATACACAATAATCAACCTCAGTTCACTGCCCAAAATAATCCCACCGCCTCGTCATGTCCTCCTAACCTGTCAGTCACTAAACTATTCCCACTCCCTGTTCATTGCCTGCAGCTCTACATCAGTACCCGAACTAATCTTACTTTATTATTCTTTCCAGAAAGCTCCAGATCAGTCCCGAAACTAAATCACCAGCCCGTGTCAGTCCACAAACTAATCTTGCTTTCACACTCTCTCTCAACATCCCCATGTCGGGCCCGAAACTAGTTCCACAGCCCCGTGCTCTCCCCACAGCCCGCGTCCATCTCCAGACTAATCCCAGAACTCATTCTTTCCCCACAGCCCCTTGATAATTCTAAACAGATCCCATTGCCCCTTTCCCCGCACAGCCCTGTGCCTGTCTCTAAAGTGATTAATTGTGAGGTGGATTTCTGAGCCTAGTCGGCTGCAACCTCGGAGTATAAATCCTGAAAAATGTGAAGGTTGCATGGGGGTTCTCGATGGATTTTTGCCATTGAGGCAGGGAAATAATGGTAGGGTGGAGGAAACACGGTTGACAGGAGATGTGGAACATCTGGCTAAGACGATGAAAGGAGCATTCTTAGAGTTTAGGAAGCAAGCTTCAGACAGAACTGTAGGGAGTTATAAGGTAGTCAGGGACGAACTGAAGAATGGAATGAAGAGAACTAGAAAAAAGGGCTCAAGCACGTAGCAAGGAGGATTAAAGAAAATCCCAAGACATTCTAGATTTAAGTGAAGGGTAGTACTGGTTAAGGAGAGAAGACTAAAAAGAAACGCCTGGAGGTAGGGGAGGGTATGTAGGTTCTTAATGAAGATTTTACAAGACAGGGATCTTGACGTTTGTCAGAACAACGTTAAGCAGGCTGATATACGACAACATTTCGAGCTCAAGAGAGACAATATGCTAGAAATTTTGAAAAAAACATTATGATAGATAAGTTCTATCTTGTGTGGTCGGGATGCAGCCTCGGCGACTGTGGAAAGTGGGGGAAGAGATTGTCTCGCCACTGGAGATGACCTTCGCCTTACCATTGGCTTCAGAAGTAGTGTCAGAGGATTGGACATGGAAAATATTGTTCATTTGTTCAAGAGAAGGAGTAGGGATAACCCGAAAATTATACTCCAGCCTTACGTAGGAGGTAGAAAACTATTGGAGAAGGTTCTTAAGAGCCATGAGTTACGAGAATGCGGATAAGCTTAACATGATTAGGGAGGGTCAGCAAGGCTTTGTGAGGGGATGGTCATCTTTCGGGAGTCTGGTTAAAGTCTGCGAGGATGTGACAAAGCACATTGATAAAGGTAGAGAAATTGATCTGGTGTAAATGGATTTTAAAGAGACGTTCGATACACTTCATCATGATAGGTTCTTTCAGGAGGCATGGCTACCATGGAAAGGTTAGCAGGGAAAGCTGGCTGCAGGATTCAGAATTGGTTTTTGTCCATAGAGGGCAGAGGATAATTATGCAGGGAGTGTTGTCTCGCTGGAGGTTGGTGCCCTGCAGTGATCGGTTCTGAGAATCACTGCTTTTAGTGTTTCATTAATTATTTGCATGAGGAAGGGTAAGGTTGGGATATTGCATTTGCAATGATGTGGAGGTTTGTAGAGTTGTGGATCGTGTAAACGGTTACTGTATGTTACAAAGAGATATTGACAGGATGCAGAACAGTGCTGAGAAGTGTCAGATGGAGTTCATCCCCGGAAGGTACGAAGCGATTCACTTTGGAAGGACGAATCTGAAGACAGATTGCAGGGTAATCGCATGATTGTTAATTGGGAACAGTTGTTTTAGGGAAAATCCACATCTGACATTTTGAGTGTGTTGAAAGGCCATTTGCACAGAGTACAGGGCCGGTATGTTCTAGTCAGAAGGAAGGACAAGGAAGGAGGAGAACCATGGGTGTTGAAGGAGATCATGAATACCGCCAAGAAAGAAAAGCAAAAGAATATAAAGCTGAGAAAGCTCGAATCAAAGGGAACGCTGGGAGGTTTAAAGAAGCCAGACAAGATCTTAAAAGGGGAATGAGGAAAGTTCCTGGCAAGTGGGAATAAAGGCGCTCTCGACATGCAGCAAGAGAATAACGAGGAAGTGCACTCGAAGATAAAGGAGTGGGGAGAATTTGATTGGATGCGAAGCTTGTCAATGAAGTCCTTAATGAGTACTTTAAATCAGTATTTATCAAGTTAGATGTGGAGATTAAGACGATCAGTGTTGAGAACATTAACATGTTAGGGCATTTGGAAGTAAACGTCGTGTTGCGTCTCTTACAGAGCATTAAGTTGGGTAAGTCCCAGCACCTGATTCCGCGGGTTATTGACCATTGCTGGGGACCTCGCCAATATCGCTGGGTCCTCCCTAGCCAGAACATCTACTCCAGCTTTGTCAGTCCAAAGGATTCCCATAGCACTCCCTGGAACTGAGAGCTTTCTTCCAACACCAGGCTGAGGAAGATGGGTTTCCCTTCTCTATGAGTTATGTGGTTTCCTGTAAACAATAAACTTGTTGAGTGACAGACTGAGTGAAAGAGAATGGAGAAGACAATACCTGCTCAGTAATGGGGCATACCAGTGACTTTGAGCACAGGAAGTCACTCAACAGCCTGTGCACCCATTCTGTAAGTTTCTGGGTTCAGTCAATAGCAGCAAAGTACTGACTGTGGAAATTACACAGCAGAATGCTATTCGGGACACAGAGCCCAGCAGCACTTCGGCCCTTCTAGTCAATGCCGACTTCTTTGTGTTTTTACTGCCTAGATCCATTCACCTTACTATACCCTTTCATACACTCTCAGCCACGTCCTCATCCAAATTTCTCTTTAGTGTCTAAATCAAACCCACATCCTCCACTTCCAGTGGCTGCTCATTCCACACTCTCACCTACCTGCACATTACACCCACACCTACCTGCACATTACACCCACACCTTCCTGCATATTATCCTCTCTCCGTACATCTCCCGTTCTGTACTTCTCCATCTTTCTCTTAAACGTCAAAAGCGAACCCACATCCACCACTTCCACAGGCAGCTCGTTCCACACCCCCAGGGACATCTGAGTGAAGAAATTCACCCTCAGGTTCTCCTAAAATATTTCACTATTCAACCTTGAACTATGACTCCTGGGCGATGAGGGTGAATAGCGAGTAGATGCGTGAGGAGGGCGAAGATGGTGGACTGGGAGAAGCTGAGCGGTTTGAGTGAATTAGACGAGGTGTTTATACTTACTGTTGCTCAAAAAAAGGGTAATTGTTTGAACTTACTTGCTGTAAACTTACCACCCATACCCTGTACATTCTCAACCAAATTATTGATACAGGTGGCAGGTAACACGAAGCTCACACCTGTGAGCTGCCTTAATGACTATCGTCCAGTGACACTCGGATCTCTGGTGATGAAATACTTCGAGAATTTGGTCATGGCTAGGATCAATTTCTGCCTCAGCAAGGAACTGGACCCACTGCAATTTGCCTATCACCAAAATAGCTCTACAGCAGATGCAATCTCAATGGACTTCACACGGCTTTAGATCACCTGGACAATATAAACATGAAAACAGTTCTGCTAAACAACGGAAAATTGGATCTCCACAAAGTCATCACTTGAGGCGACTACCTATAGCCGTGACACAGGAAATCACATCATCACTCTCCCAATACCGTGTATGATAATCGAAAACAACAGCGAAAATGGACTATTCGCTAGCTCCTGTTCCCACACATCCGAGACCATGCTTCCCTAGGTAAAACCCTCTCTCCCCTCACCCCTTCCCTGCCCCTTCGTCACTCCCGATAGGCCACTACATACGAATCCACTTTCCCATTATATCTCCCACGAGGCTGTACAAACACGTTTCCATCTCTGATGCAGAGGTCACATCGACAACCCCCACACCCCCCCCCCACACCTTCCTAATGCGCAGTCGCAGCCTATGACGGTGACAGCCTTCCCAGACTCTGGGGCTTTATAGCAAACACAATGTTAGCAGCAAGATTAGACAGTCACTAATATAAACAGAGAATTGTTGCTTGCTGAAAGAACACACGAGCTGAACTGTATTATACATTGGACAGGATCCTCCCATGTTATGCAAATTAATTTGTCCCGTGTCCATCCTTCCCGGGTCACGGAATGTCCAGTCATCCTCCAACAGCATCTGCACCGCTGCCCTCCACGACCGCGGCTCAAAACCTTTAACACCACTCACCCCACATATATACGCCCACCAATCACCTCTAACCACAAACACAAACGACCCCCTTCACCCACACATTTTTCCAGCTTTGGAAACCACAACTAACTCATCACACAGACTAGGCTCGGGGGCAAAGCTGAACGTGCGCCGCGGGACCGGAGAGCCCGGACACTCCAACCGTCCGGCAGAACTCGGTGGCAGGCCTTTCCCACTGCAAACGCACCCCCGATTTACAGAAACCCCTTCTTCACCGTCGCCCAAACAGGAGAACCGCCGGCAATCCCAGGGCTCGGCACTGCGCTTGCAGTGGCCGGAGTTGACAGCGCCACCAGCGTCTGAGATTCCAGCAGCGTCGCAGCCCATCGCAGAAGGTAACTACACCGCCAACAGTGACTGGAGGCGGACAACGCGAAGTGTACAGCTGTCGGTCGGTCCTGTCACTGGGAGACGACCAACCTCCACATCAAATCCATCCAAACGAATCAGGGCGGAATTTGATGACAAACAACCATAATTCCTCTCAACAATAAGCAGTCTGAATAATTCCTTGAATTTTAATGTAAGGGGTACCTATGGTTTACATCGTCAGACTGACCAGTTTACCAGATTGACTAATACACCGCGTGTAGAGACCACTGAGAATTCTGGTTTGCACGAGTAAAACAGTTTATCAGAATACGAGATAGTTCACTGACGGAAGCCACCCCAAACCACATCATCCTGAGAAGGTCCTCCTCACTAGATTAGGGGTTTTATAACCAAAGTCGAGAGGAACACCACGCTGCCCACTCCACCAACACGGCACAGCCGGACACATAACAGGGGACTTTACATCCCACAACACTGGATTCAGTGATGAAACCCGTGATTAATGTTGTTGTCCCACTGAAATCACGAGAAACCTCCATTAAGGTGTTTTAAATACAACCGCTTCCCCACAGTTGACGTCACCCTAGCGGCCCCACGCGCCTGACGTCATGCATGGGTTCTCCTCTCCGGGATCTGTCGTCACGCGCACGGTGCTTTACGTCACACACGCGCTGCTGTGCTCGCGCTTGCTCGGTGTAACGGCTGAGTAACAATCACGCCTCCTCAGTCGCAAACAAATAGTCAACAGAGGATTCAGAGGGTCCGCTATTCTCGTTGGTGTGAAGCGATGTCATTCACTGGTTACATCCAAAAGCAGAGGTGAACCAGTCGAGAAGGCGTTACCTCCGCTGATTCCGCCTTCCGCTCCGTCGCTGAACTCCCCGTCAAAGAGGAATAAATCCCAAAGTAAATGTCCTGCTTCTTCCTAAGAGGGAAGTTGGGGGCGTTTGTGAAGCTTTTTCCTGCGGCTGAAGTCTGATGTATCTCTGAGAGGTAGAAGGAGAGCGCTCAGTGCATCGGCCTGATGCCCTCTCTCCGGGGAGGAAAAAATCCCGGCAGAAGAAAGGAGGAAATTTTATTGAGAGGGTAAAGATGATGTGAGAGGGGGCCGAACAGGTTGTTCTGGGTAGCCACGTCAGAGGAATCATCCTATCTACCTCGTCCTTACAACATTCGATATCTTTCAATGCGATCCCCACACATTTCTCTGAATTCCAGTGAGTACAAGCCCAGACCCACCAAACGCTCATCATATGTTAAGCCCTGCATTCCCGGAATCATCCTCATGAACCTCCTCTGGACTCTCTCTAATGACAGCACATCCTTTTTGCGATATGGGGTCCAAAACTGCAGACAATACTCCAAATGCAGCCTGACTAATGTCTTAGAAAGGCGCAACAATATCTCTTTGCATTTATATTAAATTCCCTATGAAGTAAACACTAACATTGCACTTGCCTTCTTAACCATAGAAGCAACCTGTAAATGAACGTTCTGGAAGACTTGCACGCGCACTCCTGTGTCATCTGCACCTCTGTTGTTTGGACCTTCTCGCCATTTAGATAATAGCCCGCTATTGTTCCTTCTACCAAAATGCATTTTCATACATTTCCCAACAGTGTATTCCATCTGCCACTTTTTTGCCTATTCTTCCAATTGGTCTTAGTCCTGCAGCAATTTCATTGCTTCCCCAGCACTGCCGACCTCTTCACCTATTCGTAGCATCCGCAGACTTTTCCACAAAGCCATCAACTCCACTATCTGAATCATCGACAAACAATGTGAAAAGAAGCGGTCCCAATACTGACAGCTGAGGATCACTAATAGTCACACCAGACCACCAGAAAAGACCCGTCTATTCCCACTCGCTGCCAACTATCTAAAGACTTTCCGCTATCTATGCTAGTATCGTTCCTGTAACGCCATAGGATTTTATCTTGTTGAGCGGTGTCACGTGTGGCACCTTATCAAATGTCTTCTGACAAGTAAATGAACTCACCGCATCCCCTTTGTCCACCCTGCTTGTTACTTTAAAGAACTTGAACAGATTTGTCAGGGAAAAATTTGACTTTGCTGACTTTGACTTATTTTATCAGTCGTGCACATACACCCCGAAACCTCAATCTTAATAATAGATTCCAAGACTTTCCCAGCCACTGGGTTTAGACTAACTGGCCTATAATTTTCTTAATTTTGCCTTTCTCCCTTCCTAAAGAGTAGAGACATTTTTTTCAATCTTTCAGTCCTCCTGGACCATGACAGAATGAAGTGATTCTTGGAAGATCATGAACCAGTTAACTTTTCAGCAACAGCTCTCGGGATACTGGTTTGTAGTCCATCTGGCCCAGGTGACATGGCCCCAGGATTATGTAATGGGACGGCCTGAAGAGAGATGTACCCTGCGTCTGAGCCAGTGCCTGTATAACAGGAAGGTGCGGAGGGTAATTCACTCTGTCTGACCCTGGTAGTATTTGAAGGGACGGTGAGGAACGAGGTTAACTCTGTGTCTGACCCACAGAACGTGTGATGTGCCGGTGTGACGGGAGCAGTACTCTGTGTCTGAGCCGAGCAGTACAATTTGTTCTCGGACGGTACGGAGGGACCTTCACTCTTGGTGTGACCTCGGGGGTCTGTGATGGGAGGGTGTGGTTAGAGCTTCACCGCGTGCCTGACACCCGGAGTGTGTGAAGAAATGTTGTCGAGGGACCTTCACAGCATGACTGACTTCTGAACCGTGCAAAGGGACGGTGAATGTCGCAAGGAGCTTCACCCATTTTCCGACACTTCTTTTCATACAAAATATCTTTATTACAAATTCACGACAAATAGACAAAACACGTTAAACCAAAATGTTCCCACCTCTATCAATAATGGCAATAGCACCCCGCGGAGCCCAAAGGCCCCGGAACGCCTCCATGGTCGCTGCGGAATGCGCGTGTTCCTTCTCAATATTTACCCTGGCAAGAACACACCCCCTAAACATTGCCAGGCCGTCTACCCGGGCAGATCCTCCCGCAACACTTTTCCAAGACCCACGGATGGCGACAAATTGACAAGGATATCCTCATCCTTCCATGCCCCCCTCCTTACTGGATGACCATATATAAACAGGGTGGGGCTAAAATGCAACCAGAATGCGAGAAGCAGCCCACGCAAATACGAAAAAAAGGGGCTGCAGCCTCAAATACTCCATGTACATGTGGTACACGGTCTCCTCCAGCCCGCAGAAGTGGCATGCGGGTGGGAGATCCGTGTACAAACTGAAGAAATTATTGCAGGGCACCGCTCTATGCAGCATCCTCCAGCCGAGATCCCCCAGGTGCATGGGAAGAACCCCTTCGTAAAGGGGCTTCCAGTAGGGACCCTCCTCACCTCCAGTTGAAAAGACCGACCGCCATGGCGTGTCGGGACGGTGGACAAGGGCAAGGAAGTGGAGAGTGTGGAGCAGCAGCCCATACAAATACCTCTTACTTGCATTCCTGAATGAGATTATGGGTGTCGATGAGAGACGGCTCCCGGAGAAGATTGCGAGGCCTGGGCCCGACAAGCAGCTCGGCCTGAGTCGGTCCACACACCTGCGCCGCACCGACATCCACTGAGGTAGGGCAAGGGTCGGCCAAGATTCCGCCCTCCGCCTGAGGAGGGGATTCCTGGCCTGAGGCGATCATGTTCCAGACTCTCAGTAGGTCCTGATAGAAGCCGGGCAGACTCTGCAAAGCTGCACGGCTGACGCCCGCCGGTGGTAGCCGCATGTCTTCGTGAAGACAGCAGCCCCTCCGGAGGAAGAATGTCGCCAACACGTGCCACCTGGGAGGGTGCTCGGCGTACAGGAATCTCTGCAGAGTCCTGAGTTGGGGAGCCGCCAGTCGCATTCGAACGCACACCAACGACTGTCCAACCTCTCCCACTGGGAGAGGCAAGACCGCTGCAGAGACCCCGTGTTTCCTGTTGCCCCAGAAGAAGTCCACTAATTTCCTCTGCATTCTCGCTACAAACGGGACAGGTGGGGCCAAGGTGACTAATCCGGTACCAAAACATGGAGGCCAACAGCAGGTTTATGACCACCACCCTGCCTCGATAGGACAGAACCCTGAGAAGGCCTGACCAGCGCCCCAGCCGGGCCATGACTTCCGTCTCCAGGTCCTGCCAGTTCTCCAGCCAGGTCTCCCCAGAAGGAATCAGGTAGACTCCCAGATAGAGGAGACGTCTAGTGCTCCACTCAAAAGCTCTCATCTCCTCCGGCAGACAGTCCACCTGCCACTGACCCACTTAGTGTCCGGAAAATTTCGCCCAGTTGATCCTGGCGGAGGATGCCGCTGAAAAAACTTCTTGGCATTCGCGCATCCTCCGCAGGTCACTGGGATCTGTCATCATGAGGAGTACATCATCGGCGTAGGCCGAGAGGAGGACCTCCATGTCCGGTTCACGCAGGACCAGACCTGTCAGCCTTCGCCGTAGGAGGCTCAGGAATGGATCAACACAGATCGCGTACAATTGACCGGACATGGGGCATCCCTGACGTACTCCTCTCCTGAAGGGAATGGACGCTGCCAGTGATTTTAACAAGGCACTCTGCGGCAGAGTATAGGAGCCGAACTCGGGCCACAAAGTGTGGTCCGAGCCCAAAGGCCTGCAGAGTGCCCTCCAGGAAACTGTGGTCTACCCGGTCAAACGCCTTCTGCTGGTCAAGAGAAAGAAACGCTGCCGGGGACCCAGTCTCTTGGTGCAGGTGGATCAGGTCCCGTACTAGGTGGACATTGTCCTGGATGGAGCGGCCCGGGACTGTGTAAGATTGGTCAGGATGAATCACCTGTCTCAGTACTGAACCAAGACGGTTGGCCATTGCCCGTGCGTGGATCTTGTAGTCCGCGCACAAGAGGGAGACCGGGCGCCAGTTCTTTAGCAGGCGAAGGTCTCCCTTCTTGGGCAGTAGGACCACAACAGCTCTCCGCCACGAGAGGGGCACTTCCCCGGTGGCTTGGTTCTCCCCTAGAAAAAGGCTGTAATCAACCCGCAGGACACCCCAAAAAGCCTGATAGAACTCCATTCTCGGACCATCTAAGCCAGGGATCTTATCGCCCCGGAGTTGCCGAAGGGCAGTGGACAGATCCTCCCGAGTCAGGGGGGCGTCCAGACGCGCTGCGTCCTCTGGCTTGACGTTTGACAAATCTTCCCAGACCTCATTGCATGCCTTTGCATTTGACGGATCTGGTGAGAATAAGGACCGATAGAAAGTGTGGACTTCTTTGATAATTTCGTCAGGATCCGTGATGGAGGAGCCAACAGCAGCCAATACCTCCACCAGCTGCTTTTGAACTCCCCGCCACTTCAGGGAGATTCAATCTGTGTCTGACTCGGAGTGAGATTGATGGGACGATATGGATGTGGCTTCACACTGTGTCTGACCCCCGGGTGTGTCTGAAAGATGGTGTGGAGGGAGGTTCATTGTGTGTACAACAAAATGAGTGTGTGATGGTACGATGCAGAGACAGATTCACTCTGTGTCTCACCATGGCAGGTTCTGATGAGATAGTTTTGAGGGAACTTCTCTTTGTGTCTGACCCCAGGAGTGTGTGAAAGGACAATGTGGAGGGAGATTCACTCTGTGTCTGACCCCGGGAGTTTCTAATGGGAGAAGTAGTGGGTACTTCTCTCTGAGTCTTACCCCGAGTGTGTGTAATGGGACGATGTGGAGGTAGCTTCATACTTTCTCTGACGCCAGGAGTGTGTGGTGGGATGGTGAGGGGTGAGATTAACTATGTGTCTGACTCCGGGAATGTGTGATGGGACGGTTTGGAGTGAACTTCTCTCTGAGTCTGATCCTGGGAGAGTGTGATGGGACGATGCAGAGGGAGATTCATTCTGTGACTCACCCTGGGAGTGTGTGTTGTGTTGAAGTGGAGGGATATTCACTCTCTGTCTGATCCCAGGAATGTCTGATGTGATGGTTTCAAGGGAGCTTCACTCTGTATCTGACCACAGGTGTGTGTGAAGGGACAGTGTGGAGGGAGATTCAATCTGTGTGTGACCCTGGGAGTGTGTGGTGGGAGAAGTGGCGGGAACTTCTCTCTGTGTCTTACCCAGGGAGTGTGTGATATGACGGTATAGGGGGAAAATTACTCTGTGCCTGACCCCGGGAGTGTCTGATGACATGGTTTCAGGGGATCTTCACTCTGTGTCTCACACCAGGAGTGTGTGATGGGACAGTGTGGAGGGAGATTAAATCTGTTGTGTGACCCGCAGTGAGTGTAAAGGTACGGTTTGGAGGGAGATTTACTCTTTGTCTGACCCCGAGATTGTGTGATGGGAAGTGTGGAGAGAGATTCACTATGTGTCTGACCCCAGAACTGTATGAAGGGACAGTATGGACGGAGATTCACTTTGTGTCTGATCCCGGGAGTGTGTGAAGGGACAGTGTGGAGGGAGATTCACTCTGAGTCTTACCCTGGGTGTGTGTAATGGGACGATGTGGAGGTAATTTCATACTGACTCTGACCCCGGGAGTGTGTGATGGGACAATGAGGGGGCGGGATTAACTATGTGGCTGACTCCGTGAGTGTGAGATGGGACCGCTTGGAATGAACTTCACTCTAAGTCTGACCCCGGGAATGTCTGATGGGAGGATGCGGGGTTAGCTTCACTCTGTGTCTGTGCCGGGGGAATCTGTGATGGACGGTGTCGAGGGTGCTTCACTCTGAGTTTGACTCCAGGAGTGTGTGATGGTACAATGCAGAGGAATATTCACTCTGTGTCTGACACCGGGAATTTGTATTGGGATGGTTTTGAGGGAGCTTCACTCTGTGTTTGACACCAGGAATGTGTGCTGATTCAATGCAGATGGAGATTGACTCTGTGTCTCTAGAGTGTGTGTTGTGACGGTCTGGAGGGAAATCTAATCTGGGCCTCACCCCGGGACTGTCTGATACGATAGTTTCAAGGGATCTTCACTCTGTGACTGACACCGGCAGTGTGTGATGGGACAGTGTTGAGGGAGATTCAATCTGGGTGTGACTTCGGGAGTGTGTGATGGGAGAAGTGGAGGGAATTTCTCTCTGAGTCTGATCCCGGGTGATGGGACGAAGCAGAGAGAGATTCACTCTGTGTCTCACCCCGGGAATGAGTAATGGGACGATGTAGAGGTAGCTTCATACTGTATCTGACGCCGGGATTTTTGATGGGACGGTGAGGGGTAGATTAACTATGTGTCTGACCCCGTGAGTGTGTGATGGGACCGTTTGGAGTGAACTTCTCTCTGAGCCTGATCCCGGGAGTGTGTGATGGGACGATGCAGAGAGAGATTCATTCTGTGCCTCACCCCGGGAGTGTGTGTTGTGATGTTGTGGAGGGTGTTTCACTCTGTGTCTGCCCCCGGGAATGTCTGATGGGATGATTTCGAGGGAGCTTCACTCTGTTTCTGACCACAGAATTGTGTGAAGGGACAATGCGGACGGAGATTCAATCTGTGTGTGACCCTGGGAGTGTGTCATGGGAGAAGTAGAGGGAACTTCTGTCTGATTCTTACCACTCGTGTGTGTAATAGGATGATGTGGAGGTGGCTTCATAGTGTCTCTGATCCCGTGAGTGTGTGATTGTACGGTGAGGGGGGAGATTAACTATGTGTCTGACTCTGAAAGGATGTGATTGGACGGAGGGCAGATAGATTTACGATGTCTCTGACTCAGAGGGAGTTTCTGATGGGATGTTAAGGAGTGAACTTCTCTCTGAGTCTAATCCCAGGTGTGTTTGATGGGACGATGCAGAGGGAGCTTCACTCTGCGTCTCACCCCTGGAGTGTGTGATGGGACGGTGTAATGAGATTTTCACTCTGTGTGTGACCCTGGAGTGTGTGTTGTGACAGAGTAGAGGGAGAACCACTCTGTGTGTGACCCGGGAATATCTGATGGGATAGTGTGCAGGGAGATTCAATCTGTGTGTGACCCCCAGAGTGTGTGATGGGACGATGTAGAGAGAGATACACTCTTTGTCTGCCCCAGGAGTTTCTCATGGGATGGTTCTGAGCGATTTTCACTCTGTGTGTGACACCGTGAGTGTGTCATGGGACACTGTGGAGGGTGATTCAATGTGTGTGTGACCACGGGAGAGTCTAATGGGAGAAGTGGAGGGTACTCCTCACTGAGTCTGTCCACGCGTGTGTGTCGATGTGAATGATCGATGTGGTGGTAGACTCATAATATCGCTGACCCCTGGAGTTTGTGATGGGATGGTGAGGGGGGAGATTAACTATTTGTCTGACTCCGTGAGTGTGTGATGGGACGGAGGGTATGGATAATCACTCTGTGTCGGACACGGAGAGAGTGCGATGGGATGGTGTGGAAGGGAGCTTCACTCTGTGTCTGTACCCTGGAGTGTGTCATGGGACGGTTTGGAGTGAACTTCTCTCTGAGTCTGATCCCGGGAGAGTCTGATGGGACAGGGTGGAGGGAGGTTCAATCTGTGTGTGACCCCGGGAATGTCTAACGGGAGAAGTTGAGGAAACTTCTCTCAGAGTCTTACCCTGGGTGTGTGTAATGGGACGACGTGGAGGAATTTTCATACTGTCTCTGACCCCGGGAGTGTGTGGATGGGACGGTGAGGGGTATATTAACTAAGTGTCTGACTCCGTGAGAGTCTGATGGGACCGTTTGGAGTGAACTTCTTTCACTCTGATCCCGGGAATGTGTGATGGGACGATGCAGAGGGAGATTCATTGTGTGTCTCACCGCGGGAGTGTTTGTTGTGATGGTGTGGAGGGAGATTCAATCTGTGTCTGACACTGCGAGTGTCTGATTGGATGGATTCGAGGGATCTTCACTCTGTATCTGACCACAGATATGTGTGAAGCGACAGTGTAGAGGGAGATTCAACAAGTGTGTGACCCCTGGAGTGTGTGATGGGAGAAGTGCAGGGAACTTCTCTCTGAGTCTTATCCTATGTGTGTGTAGGGACGATTTGGGGGTAGATTCATACTGTCTCTCTCCCCGGAAGTGTGAGTTATGATAGAGTGGAGGGAGATTCACTCTGTGTGTGACCCGGGAATGTCTGATGGGACAGTGTGGAGGGAGATTCAATCTGTGTGTGACCCCGGGAGTGTGTGATTGGACAGTGTGGAGGGAGATTCGATCTGTGTGTGACACTGGGGGTGTGTGATTGGAGAAGTGGAGGGAACTTCTTTCTGAGTCTTACCACGCGTATCTGTAATGGGATCATGTGAAGGTAGCTTCTAACAGTCTCTGTCCCTGGGAGTGTGTGATGTGGTGGTGAGGGGTGAGTTTATTTATATGTCCAACTCCGGGACTGTGTGATGGGCCTGTCGGAGGCAGATTCACTCTGTGTCTCATCTGTTGTGAGTCAGAAGGTATGGTTTGGACCGAGCTTTACTCTTTGTCTGACCCCAAGCGTGTATGATGGGACAGTGTGGAGGGAGATTCACTCTGTGTGTGACCCTGGGAGTGAGTGAAGGGACAGTGCGCAGGGAGATTCAATCTGAGTCTGACCCCAGGACTGTCTGAAGGGACAGTGTGGAGGGAGATTCTCTCTGTGTCTGCCCCTGGTGTTTCTGATGGGATGGTTTCGAGGAAGCCTCGCTCTGTACCTGACCACAGAAGTGTGTGAAGGGACAGTGTGGACGGACATTCAATCTGTGTGTGATGAGAGAAGTGGAGGGAACTTCTCTCTGATTCTTACCACTCGTCTGTGTAATGGGATGATGCGGAGGGAGCTTCATTATGTTCCTGATCTCGGGAGTGTGTGATGGGACGGTGAAGAGTGTGATGCCGTCTGTGATGGAATGTTATGGAGGTGCCTCCACACTGTGTCTGACCTCGGGGTGTATCTGATTGACGGTGTGGAGGGAGCTTCATTCTGTGTCCAACAACAGGAGTGTGTGATGGCGCGATGCAGAGGGGGATTGACTCTGTGTCTTACCCCTGGAGTGTGTGATGGGACAGTGCAGAGGGTGATTCAGTTTGTGTGTGACCCCGTGAGTGTCTAATGGGAGAAGTGGTGGGAACTTCTCTCTGAGTCTGACCACGTGTGTGTGTCGATGTGGATGGTAGCCTCATAATATCTCTGACCCCTGGAGTGTGTGATGGGACGGCGACAGGGGAGATTAACTATGTGTCTTCCTCCGTGAGTGTGTGATGGACGGAGGGTATGGAGATTCACTCTGTGTCTGTCTCGGAGGGAGTGCGATGGGATGGTGCGGAAGGGAGCTTCACTCTGTGTCTGTACCCTGGAGTGTGTCATGGGACGGTTTGGAGTGAACCTCTCTCTGAGTCTGACCCCGGGAGTGTGTGAATGGACAGTGTGGAGGGAGATTCAATCTGTGTGTGACCCCGGGAGTGTGTGATGGGAGAAGTGTTGGGAACTTCCCTCTGAGTCTGACCACGTGTGTGTGTATTTGGACGATGTGGAGGTAGCCTCTTACTGTCTCTGACCACGGGAGTGTGTGATGGGACAGTGAGTGGTGAAATTCTCTATGTGTCTGACTCAGGGATTCTGAGATGCGACAGAGGGGAGGGAGCTTCAGTCTGTGTCTGTACCCTAGAGTGCGTGAAGGGTCAGTTTAGACTGAACTTCTCTCCGAGTCTGATCCCTGGAGTTTGTGATAGGATGACTCAGAGGGAGATTCATTCTGTGTCTCACACTGGGAGTGTCTGATGGGATGGTTTCGAGGGGGCTTCACTCTGTATCTAACCACAGATGTGTGTGAATGGACAGTGTGGAGGGAGATTCAATCTGTGTGTGACCCCGGGAGTGTGTGATGGGAGAAGTGGAGGGAACTTCTCTCAGAGTCATATCCTGGGTGTGTGTAATGGGACGATGTGGAGGTAGATTCATACTGTCTCTCTCCCCGGGAGTGAGTGATTGTACGTTGAGGGGGGAGATTAACTATGTGTCTGACTCCAACAGTGTGTGATTGGACGGAGGGCAGATAGATTTACGAAGTCTCTGACTCAGAGGGAGTCTGTGATGGGATGTTGTGGAGTGAACTTCTCCCTGAGTCTAATCCCAGGAGTGTTTGATGGGACGATGCAGAGGGAGATTCACTTTGCGTCTCACCCCTGGAGTGTGTGATGGGACGGTGTAGTGAGATTTTCACTCTGTGCCTCATCCCGGGAGTGTGTGTTGTGATAGAGTGGAGGGGGATTCACTCTGTGTGTGACCCGGGATTGTCTGATGGGACAGTGTGGAGGGAGATTCAATCTGTGTCTGACCCCGGGAGTGTGTGATGGGACGGTGTGGAGGGTGATTCACTCTATGTCTGACCCCGGGAGTGTGTGATGGGACGGTGTGGAGGGAGATTCACTCTGTGTCTGACCCCGGGCGTGTGTGATGGGACGGTGTGGAGGGTGATTCACTCTGTGTCTGACCCCGGGAGTGTGTGATGGGACGGTGTGGGGGGAGATTCAATCTGTGTGTGACTCTGGGAGTGTGTGATGGGAGAAGTGGCGGGAACTTCTCTCTGTGTTTGTATACCAGACGTGTGTGATGGTACGATGCAGATGGGGATTCACTGTGTCTCACCCTGGGTCTCTGTGATGGGACTGTGTTGTGAGAGTTTCACTCCGTTTCTCACCCCGCGAGTGTCTGATGGGATCATTTCGAGGAGGCTTCACTCTGTCTGACCCAAGGAGTGTGTGATGGGACAGTGTGGAGGGAGATTCAATGTGTGTGTGATGCGGCGGTTTGGAGTGAACTTCTCCCTGAGTCTGATCCAGGAAATGTCTGATGTGATGCTTTCGAGGGAGCTTCACTCTGTCTCTGACCCCAGAAGTGTGTGATGGGACAGTGTGGAGGGAGATTTAATCTGTGTGTGACCCTGGGAGTGTGTGATGGGAGAAGTGGAGGGAACTTCTCTCTGAGACTTACCCCGCGAGTGTGTGATGGGACGATTAGGGGGGAGATTAACAATATGTCAGACTCTGGGAACGTGTGATGGGTCTGTGGGAGGGAGCTTCACTCTGTGTCTGACCCCGGGAGTTTGTGATGGGATGGTTTTGAGCGAGCTTCAGTCTGAGTCTGACACCAGGAGTGTGTGATGGTACAATGCAGAGGAGATTCCATCTGTGTTTTACCCCGCGAGTGTGTGATGGGACATTGTGGAGTGACATTCATTCTGTGTCTGACCCCGGGAGTGTCTGATGTGACAGGCCATCTTGGGCCGTCTCGTCCGTGCTAAACTGTCACTCTCTACCATGTGTCCCCGACCTGGACTCACCCCTAACCCTCCATTCCTTTCCTGTCCATATACCTATTCAATTTTTTTTAATGACAAAATCAAACCTGCCTCTGCCACTGCTACTGGAAGCTCATACCCACAGCTACCACTCTCTGAGTAAAGAAGTTCCTCCTCGTGTTCCCCTTAAACTTTTGCCCCCTAACTCTCAACTCATGTCCTCTTGTTTGAATCTCCCCTACACTCAATGGAAAAAGCCTATCCACGTCAACTCGATCTTTGCCCCTCATAATTTTAAATACTTCCATTGTCCCCCTTAAACCTTCTACGCTCCAAGGTATAAATCCTAACTTGTTCAATCTTTCTCTGTAACTTAGGTGCTGAAACCCAAGTAACATTCTAGTAAATCATCTCTGTACTCTCTCTATTGTGTTGACATCTTTCCTATAATCCAGTGACCAGAACTTTACACAATACTCCAAATCTGGCCTCACCAATGCCTTGTACAATTGTAACATTACATCCCAACTCCTATACTCAATGCTCTGATTTATAAAGGCCATCATACCAAAAGCTTTCTTCAGCACCCTATCCACAAGAGATTCCACCTTCAGGGAACTATGCACCATTATTCCTAGATCACCCTATTCTACTGCATTATCCAATGCTCTACCACTTATCGTGTATGTTCTACTGCATTCCCTAATCCCCTACCATTTACCATGTATTATTTCAGTTCATCGGGTGCCGGGGGGCAGCAGTAACCCCAGGTCACTGTTTCTCCTCTAATGAGACTAAAGTCCGACAAGACAGGAAGTTACAGCGGTTTATTGATTTCATCATGACAAATGTAAATGAAACAATGTGTGAGCTGCTGACGTGCGGGAATAAATAAGCTGCTCCCGACTCACTCACAGTCACACACAATTAACTGACCGGCGACAAGGAGTGACCGGTTGAATAATCAGTCCCGTTTCTCACCGTCACTCTGCATCGGGGAACCGATGATTATAAAATCACACTTCCGGGCCGTGTCCGGGATCGCTGCAGATCCAGGGTCACTGCCGAGGGATTTGTCAATTTAACATCATTATATCGGCCAGGCTGCCGAATGCACCGTCCTCAGCAAAGGGGGCAAAAGTATTCTCTCCCGGGATCATCCCACCGCGGGACACCGATGTTCCAGACTGAGCCCCGGCCCCCGGGCTCTTCCTGTCTGGGTAATACTCTGGGGTGTCACGTGGGAGTCTCGAGCACGCACATCCGGAGAAGCTGCCTCGCCGGACAACAGGCGGAAATACGTCACGGCGGGACCGTTCCGAGCGACGCACAGCGCGAGACCTGAGCCGGTTGAGTTAAAACCGTTGGGAATCAGCCCTGGCGAGCGGCCGTTAAAGGTAAGGGCGGGAGTTAAAGGGTAGGGTGGGGATTCGGCCAAATGTCGCCATCCCGCGGGCGGGGATGTTCACACATTCAGATGTTCACAGATCCACCATCAGTCCGGGTCTGACTTCCTGCAAAGCTCTCAGTTCTTTCCCCCTGATCTCACTGAACTGATTGTCCCCCAGCCTGAAACAGATGGGAGAATAAAGATGAAATAAACAGATTACACAATAGTGTCAGTAACAGGGGACTGGGGTTAATGTTTCAACAACACTCACAGACAAATATCACCAGAAAACCCGCGGATCCGCTGATATTTTATCACATTGAACATTAACACAAACACTCACCAGATCCACTCCAGACTCGGGAGCGTCGGTATGAGGCGGCGGAGACCGGGGACAGATCGGTCTGTCAGACAG
This sequence comes from Hypanus sabinus, assembly GCF_030144855.1. Taxonomy (NCBI): domain Eukaryota; kingdom Metazoa; phylum Chordata; class Chondrichthyes; order Myliobatiformes; family Dasyatidae; genus Hypanus; species Hypanus sabinus. The sequence goes on along the minus strand of NW_026781238.1, from coordinate 136,095 downwards.
TTTGATTCCAGGTCCAGCTCCGTCAGTGATGGGTTTGTACTGAGAGCGGAGACGAGATCCTCGGCACCAGAATCTGTGAGACCGACATTGAACAGCCTGGAGATGAGAGAGAGTGAGGATGAAGGACACAGAGGGACAGGAGACGGTACAAATCCCCAGTGTTTATCAGTAACACAATTACTGATCACATTAATGTTCAGAGTCAGACACCCAGTGACTATAAACACAATCTCCCACAGTCTGGTACTTACCCCAGTTTCTGTATTTTACACTCCAGGTTCCTCAGAGCCGCAGACACCAGTTTCACTCCTGAATCTCCCAGTTTATTACCACTCAGGCTGAGCTCCGTCAGTGATGGGTTTGTACTGAGAGCGGAGGTGACATCCTCGGCCCCAGAATCTGTGAGACCGACATTGAACAGCCTGGAGATGAGAGAGAGTGAGGGTGAAGGACACAGAGAGACAGGAGACGGTGTTTATCAGTAACACAATTACTGATTTTTTTCTTCAGCACGACTGCGCAAGTCGGCCAGTGAGAACAGCGAGAAGAGTTTAAAAGGAAGACAGATTTACAGAACGAGCGTCAGAGGAGCGGGAGACAGAGTAGGAAGGCTTTGGCTCAACGGGGCTTCGGCGATAAAGGGTCGAGGCGAGGTAGGTTATCTGTTTACAATACAGACAGAGAGTATGTGTGTGAGACTGGTTTTCTGTGCTCGGTGTCAGATGTGGGAGATCCTGGAGACTCCCAGCCTCCTGGACGGCAACATCTGCACCCGGTGTGTCGAGCTGCAGCTCCTTAGGGACCGAGTTAGGGAACTGGAGATGCAGCTCGATGACCTTCGTCTGGTCAGGGAGAGTGAGGAGGTGATAGAGAGGAGATACAGGCAGGTGGTCACACCGGGGCCATGGGAGACTGAAGAAGTGGGTCACAGTCAGGAGAGGGAAGGGGAAGAAGCAGATACTAGAAAGTACCCCAATGGCTGTACCCTGTGACAATAAATACTCCTGTTCGAGTACTGCTGGAGGGGTAGCAACAACAGCTACACGTCTGGCACAGAGTCTGGCCCTGTGGTTCAGAAGGGTGGGGAAAGGAAGAGGATAGCAGCAGAGATGGGGGACTATAGTTAGGGTGTCAGACAGATGATTCTGTGGACGCAGTAAAGAAACTCGGATGGTAGTTTGCCTCCCAGGTGCCAGGGTCTGGGATTTTCTGTTCACGTCCAATATATCCTGCAGTGGGAGGGAGAACAGCCATGGCCGTAGTACATATTGGTACCAGTGACGTATTAGGAAAAGGGAAGAGGTCCTGAAAGCAGACTACAGGGAGTTAGGAAGGAAGTTGAGAAGCAGGACCTGTGCCACGTGACAGTGAGAATAATAATAGGATGAGGTGGAGGATAAATGCGTGGCAGAGGGAGTGGAGCAGGAGGCACGGATTCAGATTTCTGGATCATTGGGACCTCTTTTGGAGCAGGTGTGACCTGCACAAAAATAACGGGTTGCACTTGAATCCCAGGGGGAACAATATCCTGGCAGCAAGGTTTGCTAAGGCTACTGGGGAGAGTTTAAACTAGAATTGCTGGGGGGATGGAACCAAATTGATGTGATGGAGGAGGGGAAGGTTGGCTCACAAATAGAGAGAATTTGGAGACAGTTTGAAAGGGAGGATACGCAGGTGATAGAGAAGGGAGGCACTCAGTCCGATGGTTTGAGATGTGTCTATTTTAATGCAAGGAATAAAACGGATGAGCTTAGAGCGTGGATCAGCTCTTGGAGCTATGATGTCTTGGCCATTACAGAGACTAGGATGTCTCAGGGGCAGGAACGGCTACTTCAGATGCCAGGCTTTAATTGTTTCAGAAAGGACAGTGAGAAGGCAAAAGAGGTGGGGATCTCTGTTGATCAGAGATAGTGTCAGGGCTGCAGAAAATGAGGACATCATGGAGGGGTTGTCTACGGTGTCTCTGTGGGTGGAAGTTAGGAACAGGAAGGGGTCAATAACTCTACTGGGTGTTTTGTATAGGGTACGCAACAGTAACAGGGACATCGAGGAGCAGATAGGGAGACAGATTCTGGAGAGGAGTAACAATAACAGGGTTGTTGAGGTGTGAGATTCTAACTTCCCAAATATTGATTGACAGCTCTCTAGAGTGAGGGGTGTCGATGGGGTGGAATTTGTTAGGTGTGTTCAGGAAGGTTTCGTGACACAATATGTAGATAAGCCTACAAGAGGAGAGACTGTACTTAATCTGCTATTGGGAAATGAACCTGGCCTGGTGTCAGGTCTCTCAGTGGGAGAGCATTTTGGAGATAGTGATCACAATTCTATCTCTTTTACCATAACCTCACAGAGGGATAGGAACAGGCAAGCTAGGGATACCTTTAATTAGAGTAAGGGGAACTATGAGGCTATCAGGCTGGAACTTGTAAGCATAAATTGGATTCTGATGTTCTCAGGGAAACATACCGAAGAAATGTAGAAAATGTTCAGGGGATATTTGCATGGGGTTCTGAGTAGGTACGTTCCAATGAAACATGGAAAGGATGGTAGGGTACAAGATCCGTGGTGCACAATGGCTGTTGTAAATCTAGTCAAGAAGTAAAGAAGAGCTTACGAAAGGTTCAAAAAACGAGGTAATGACATGAATCTGGAAGATTATAAGGCTGGCAAGAAGGAGCATAAGAATGAAACCAGGAGAGCTGGAAGGGGTCATGAGAAGGCCTTGGCGGACAGGAATAAGGAAAACCCCAAAGCATTCTGCAAGTATGTGAAGAGCAAGAGGGTAAGACGTGAGAGAATAGGACCAAACAAGTGTGATAATGGAAAAGTGCGTATGGAACCGGAGGAAATAGCGGAGGTATTTAATAAACCATTTGCTTCGGTATTCATAACGGAAAAGGATCTTGGCAATTGTAGGGATGAATTGCAGTGGACTGAAAATCTTGAGAATGCAGATATTAAGAAAGAGGATGTGGTGGAGCTTTTGGAAAGCATCAAGTTGGATAAGTCACTGGGACCAGAAAGTAGAGCAGTGGATGTCGTGTGTATGGATTTCAGCAAGGCATTTGATAAGGTATCCCATGCAAGGCTTACTGAGAAAGTAAGGGGGCATGGGATCCAAGGGGACATTGATTTGTGGATCCAGAATTGGCTTGCCTACAGAAGACAAAGAGTGGTTGCAGATGGGTCATATTCTGCATGGAGTTTGGTGACCAGTGGTGTGCCTCAGGGATCTGTTCTGGGACCCGTAGTCTTTGTGATTTTTATAAATGACCTGGATGAGGAAGTGGAGGGTAGTGTTAGTAAGTTTGCTGATGACACAAAGGTTGGAGGTGTTGTGGATAGTGTGGAGGGCTGTCAGAGTTCACAGCGGGACACTGAACGGATGCAAAACTGGGCTGTGAAGTTGCAAATGGAGTTCAACACAGATAAGTGTGAAGTGGTTCATTTTGGTATGTCAAATATGCTGGAAGAATATACTGTTAATGGTAAGAGTTTTGACAGTGTGGAGGATCAGAGGGATCTTGGGGTCCGAGTACATAGGACACTCAAAGCTGCTATGCAGGTTGACTCCGTAGTTAAAAAGGCGTACGGTGTATTGGCATTCATCAGTCTTGGGATTGAGTTTAAGAGTCGGGAGGTAATGTTTAAGAGTTGACAGGTTATGAGGAGGATAGATCGAGTTGATGTGGATAGGCTTTTTCCATTGAGAGTAGGGGAGATTCAAACAAGAGGACATGATTTGAGAGTTAAGGGGCAAAAGTTTAAGGGTAACACGAGGGCGAATTTCTTTACTCAGAGAGTGGTGGCTGTGTGGAATGAGCTTCCAGTAGAAGTGGTAGAGGCAGGTTCGGTATTGTCATTTAAAGTAAAATTGCATAGGAATATGGACAGGAAAGGAATGAGGGGGTTATGGGCTGAGGGCAGGTCGGTAGGATTCGGTGAGAGTAAGTGTTCGGCATGGACTACAGGGGCCAAGATGGTCTGTTTCCGTGCTGTTATGGTTATATGGTTATATGTTGCAGCTATATAGGATCCTGATCAGACCACACTTGGAGTACTGTGCTCAATTCTGGTCGCCTCACTATAGGAAGGACATGGAAACCATAGAAAGGGTGTAGAGGAGATTTACAAGGATGTTGCCTGGATTGTGTAGCATGAGAATAGGGTGAGTGAATGCAGCCTTTTCTCTTGGAGTGACGGAGGATGAGAGGTGATTTGATAGAGGTGTACAAGATAATGAGAGGCATTGATCATGTAGATAGTCAGGTGCTTTTCCCCAGGGCTGAAATGGCTAGCACGAGAGGGCATACTTTTAAGGTGCTTGGAAGTAGGTACAGAGGAGATGTCAGGGGTAAGTTTTTTTTACACAGAGAATGGTGAGTGCGTGGAATGGGCTGCTGGCGGCGGTGGTGGAGGTAGAAACGATACGGTCTTTAAACTCCAGGAAGGCTACACGGAGCTTAGAAATATAGAGGGCTATGGGTAAAACCGAGGTAATTCTAAGGTAGTGACATGTTCAGCACAGCGTTGTGGGCCGAAGGGCCTGTATTGTCCTGTATGTTTTCTATGTTTCTTTGTTTCTACTGATCACATTAATGTTCATTGTCAGATACCCAGTGACTGTAAACACAATCTCCAACAGTCTGGTACTTACCAGAGTTTCTGTATTTTACACTCCGGGTTCATCAGAGCCGCAGACACCAGTTTCACTCCTGAATCTCCCAGTTGGTTCTCCCCAAGTCTAAACACAGACAGATTGATGAACAAAGTGATTCAAACCATGGGTCTGGGGGAATTTCTCTCACTTAGATATTTCAGGAAACATTAAACCCTTCAATAAATCACTGATCGGAGTTCCCATCACTGTCAATGCCCCTCACTGACCAGCTCCAGGGTATTCACCGAATGTCGGTAATTTAGACTGTCGGTGTGACCCTGTAAACTCCACATATTCTGTCCCATTCCCTGATAGAGAGAAAAGTGTTCCTGACCGAAATGCAAAATGTCAATTGGACATTTTGAAATAGACCCACCCGAGCTAATGAGATGGGGAAGAGAGATCCCACAGGAGGAAGGGGGATGGAGAGGAGATATCCCACAGGACGAAGGGTGATGGGGAGTAGAGATCCCAGTGGAGGAAGGGGGATGGGGAAGAGAGATGCCTCAGGAGGAAGGGTGATGGTGAATAGAGATCCCACAGGAGGAAGGGGGATGGGGAAGAGAGATCCCACAGGAGGAAGGGGGATGGGGCAGAGAGATCCCTCAGGAGGAAGGGGGATGGGGAAGAGAGATCCCACAGGAGAAAGGGGGATGGGGAAGAGAGATCCCACAGGAGGAAGGGGGATGGAGAGGAGATATCCCTCAGGAGGAAGGGTGATGGTGAATAGAGATCCCACAGGAGGAAGGGGGATGGGGAAGAGAGATCCCTCAGGAGGAAGGGGGACGGGGAAGAGAGATCCCACAGGAGGAAGGGAGATGAGAAAGACAGATGCCACAGGAAGAGGAGAAAGGGAACAGAGTCCCAACAACAGGAAGAGGGATGGTGAAGAGAGATCCCACAGATGGAAGGGAGATGGGGATGGTATAGATCACTGAAGAGGAAGGATGATGTGGATGATGATCCCACAAGAAGATTGGAGGATCGGGAACAGAGATCCCACAGGAGTATGTGGGATGGGTAAGAGAGATCCCACAGGAGGAAGGGGGATGGAGAGGAGATATCCCACAGGACGAAGGGTGATGGGGAGTAGAGATCCCAGTGGAGGAAGGGGGATGGGGAAGAGAGATGCCTCAGGAGGAAGGGTGATGGTGAATAGAGATCCCACAGGAGGAAGGGGGATGGGGAAGAGAGATCCCACAGGAGGAAGGGGGATGGGGCAGAGAGATCCCTCAGGAGGGGGGATGGGGAAGAGAGATCCCACAGGAGAAAGGGGGATGGGGAAGAGAGATCCCACAGGAGGAAGGGGGATGGAGAGGAGATATCCCTCAGGAGGAAGGGTGATGGTGAATAGAGATCCCACAGGAGGAAGGGGGATGGGGAAGAGAGATCCCTCAGGAGGAAGGGGAACGGGGAAGAGAGATCCCACAGGAGGAAGGGAGATGAGAAAGACAGATGCCACAGGAAGAGGAGAAAGGGAACAGAGTCCCAACAACAGGAAGAGGGATGGTGAAGAGAGATCCCACAGATGGAAGGGAGATGGGGAAGATATAGATCACTGAAGAGGAAGGATGATGTGGATGATGATCCCAGAAGAAGATTGGAGGATCGGGAACAGAGATCCCACAGGAGTATGTGGGATGGGTAAGAGAGATCCCACACGAAGAAAGGGGGTGGGGAAGAGAGAGCTCATAGCAGGAAGGAGGAAGGGGAAGGGAGATCCAACAGCAGGGTTTGGGAAGAGAGATCCCATAGGAAGAAAGGGGGTGGGGAAGATAAATCCCATCGGAGGAAGGGGGATGGGGATGAGAGATCCCAAAGAAGGATGTCGGATGGACGTGCTCTCCCAAAGGAGGGATGGGAAAGAGATAAACCAGAGAAGGAAGGGGGATGGGTAAGAGATTCCAAAGGAGGAATGGTGATGGGAAAGAGAGATCCCACAGGAGGAAAGGGTATGGGGAAGAGAGATCACACAGGAGAAAGGTTGAAGGGGAACAGAGATTCCTCAGGAGGAAGGGGGATTTGGAAGAGTGATCCAACATGAGGAAGGGGGATGGGTAAGAGATCCCACAGGAGGAAGGGGAATGGGGAAGAGAGATCCCTCAGGAGGAAGGGGGATGGGGAAGAGACATCCCACAGGAGGAATGGGGATGGGGAAGATAAATCCCACAGGAGGAAGGGGATGGGAAGTGAGATCCCACAAGAGGAAGGCGGATGGGGAAGAGGGATCCCTCAGGAGGAAGGGGGATGAGGAAGACAGATCCCACAGGAGAATGGGGGATGGGGAAGAGAGATCCCACAGGAGAATGGGGGTTGGAAAAGAGAGATCCCACAGGAGGATTGGGGATGGGGAAGAGAGATCCCACAGGATGAAAGGGATGGGGAAGAGAGATCACACAGGAGGAAGCGGGATGGGGATGAGAGATCCCAAAGAAGAATGTCGGATGGACGTGCCTTCCCAAAGGAGGGATGGGGAAGAGATAAATCAGAGGAGGAAGGGGGATGGGTAAGAGATCCCACTGGAGGAAGTGGGATGGGGAAGAGATCCCACAGGAGAAAGAGTGATGGGGAAGAGTTCCCACAGGAGAAAGAGTGATGGGAAAGAGAGATCCCACAGGAGGAAAGGGTATGGGGAAGAGAGATCCCACTGTAAGAAAGAGGATGGGGATGAGATATCCCACCGGAGGAATAGGAAGAGAGATCCCACAGGAGGAAGGGACACGAGAAAGACCGATGCCACAGGAAGAGGGGAATGGGAACTGAGATCCCACAAGAGGAAGGGGATTTGGAAGAGAGATCCAACATGAGGAAGTGGAATGGGTAAGTCACCCCACAGGAGGAAAAGCGATGGGGAAGTGAGATCCCACATGAGGAAGGGGGATGGGAAAGAGAGAACGCACAGGAGGATGAGGGATAGGGAACAGAGATCCCACAGGAGGAAGGTGGTTGGGAAAGAGAGATACCACAGCATGAAGAGGGGAAGGGGAAGGGAGATCCAACTGCAGGTTTGGGGAAGAGAGTTCCCACATGAAGAAAGGTGGTGGGGAAGATAAATCCCTTCAGATGAAGGGGGATGTGGAACAGATAGATCCTCAATATGAAAGAAGATGTGGAGGAGAGATTCCAAAAGAAGAGAGGGGGATGGGAACAGAGGCCCCACACGAGAAAGGGAGATGGTGAATAAAGATCTCACAGGTGAAATTCAGATGGACGAGTGATCACAAAGGAGGAAGAGGAATGGGGAAGAAAGATCCCGCTGGAGGAAGGAAGATGAGACAGACAGATGCCACAGGAAGAGCGGAATGGGAACCGAGGCCGAACAGCAAGAAGAGGGATTGCGAAGAGAGATCAGAGGAGGAGGTAGGGTGGACGAGCGATCTAAAAGCAGGAAGGGGGATGTGGAAGGATCACACAGGAAGTCTGGAGATGGGAAAGAAATCCCACAGGAGGAAGGGGGATGTGGAAGAGATGTCCCACTGGAGGAAGGGGGATGGGAAAGAGAAATCCCACAAGAGGAAGGGGATGTGGAAGAGAGATCCCACAGGAAGATGAGGGACGGTGCACAGAGATCATACGGGGGATGGGTGATGATTCGGAGAGATACCACAGGAGGAATGGGTTTGGGAAAGAGAGATCCCACAGGTTGTGTGGGCATGAGAACAGAGGACCCACAGGAGGAAGGGAGATGGGGAAGAGAGATCCCACAGGAGGGAGGGGGATGGGGAAGAGAGATCCCACAGGAGGAAGGGGGATGGGAAGAGAGATCCCACAGGAGGACGGGGGATGGGAAGAGAGATACCACAGGAGGACGGGGGATGGGGAAGAGGTATCTGACAGGAAGAAGAGGGACGGTGAAGAGAGATCATACAGGAGGACGGGGGATGGGGAAGAGAGATCCCCACAGGAGGAAGGGGGATGGGAAGAAAGATCCCAGAGGAGGATGGCGGATGAGGAAGAGTGATCCCACTGGAGGAATTGGGATGTTGAAGAGAGATTCCACAGGAGGAAGGGGGATGGGGAAGAGAGATCCCACAGATGGAAGGGAGATGGGGAAGAGATAGATCCCTGAAGTGGAAGGAAGATGTGGAAGGGAGATTCCACAGGAACATTGGAGGATCGGGAACAGAGATCCCACAGGGGTATGTGGGATGGGTAAGAGAGAACCCACAGGAAGAAAGAGGATGGGGAAGAGAGATCTCATGGTATGAAGGAGGAAGGGGAAGGGAGATCCAACAGCAGGGTTTGGGAAGAGAGATCTCATAGGAAGAAAGGGGGTGGGGAAGATAAATCCCTTCGGATGAAGGGGGATGTTTAACAGATAGATCCCTCAATATGAAAGAAGATGTGGAGGAGAGATTCCAAAAGAAGAGTGGGGGATGGGACAGAGGCCCCACAAGAGAAAGGGAGATGGTGAATAGAGATCTCACAGGAGAAATTCAGATGGACGAGTGATCACAAAGGAGGAAGAGGAATGGGAAGAAAGATCCCGCTGGAGGAAGGAAGATGAGAAAGACAGATGCCACAGGAAGAGCGAAATGGGAACCGAGGCCGAACAGCAAGAAGAGGGATTGCGAAGAGAGATCAGAGGAGGAGGTAGGGTGGACGAGCGATCTAAAAGCAGGAAGGGGGATGGGGACGTGTGATCCCACAGGAGGAAGGGGGATGTGGAAGAGATGTCCCACTGGAGGAAGAGGCATGGGAAAGAGAAATCCCACAAGAGGAAGGGGGATGTGGAAGAGAAGTCCCACCGGAGGAAGGGGGATGGGGAAGAGGGATCCCACAGGAGGAAGGGAGACGGTGTATAGAGATTATACAGGAGGAAGGGTGATGTGGAAGAGAGATCCCACAGGAAGAGGAGGGACGGTGCACAGAGATCATACAGGGGGATGGGTGATGAGTCGGAGAGATACCACAGGAGGAATGGGTTTGGGAAAGAGAGATACCACAGGAGGAATGGGTTTGGGAAAGAGAGATCCCACAGGTTGAGTGGGCATGAGAACAGAGGACCCACAGGAGGAAGGGGGATGGGGAAGCGTGCTCCCACAGGAGGAAGGGGGATGGGAAAGAGAGATCCCACTGGAGGAAGGGGGATGGGGAAAAGAGATACCACAGGAGGAAGGGGGATGGGGAAGAGAGATACCACAGGAGGAAGGGGGATGGGGAAGAGAGATCCCACAGGAGGAAGGGGGATGGGGAAGAGAGATCCCACTGGAGGAAGGGGGATGGGGAAGAGCGATCCCACAGGAAGTGTGGGGATGGGAACGGAGGCCACACAGGAGAAAGGGAGATAGGGAATCACACTCCTCTTGTGGGATCACCCTTCCCTCCCTGGTTTTAGATCACTCGTCCATACGACCTCCTCATGTGGGCTCTCTCTTCACCATCCCCCTTCCTGCTGTTGGGCCTCTGTTCCCTTTCCACTGTTCCTGCGGCATCTGTCTTTCTCATGTCCCTTCCTCCTTTGGGATCAATTCTTCCCCATTCCCCATTTTCCTGTGGGACCTCTCTTCTCTATCCCCCTTCCTCCTCTGGGATCTCTCATCACCATTCCCTCCTGTGGGATCTCCTCTCCCCATCCCTCTTCCTCCTGTGGGATCTCTCTTCCCATCCTTCCTGCTGTTGGATCTCCCTTCCCCTTTCCCATTCCTTCTTAAAAGAGTCCGCACAGGATGTGGGAGTATCCAACAGGAAGTGGTGGGTATTCGAACAGAGGCCCTACAGGAGTAAGGGGATGGGAAAGAGATCCCACAGGAGGAAGGGGGATGGGGAAGAGGGATCTGACAGGAAGAGGAGGGACGGTGAAGAGAGATCATTCAAGAGGAGTGGGATGGGGAAGAGCAATCTGACAGGAGGAAAGAGGATGGGGAAGAGATCATCCAGGAAGATGGCTGATGAGTCGGAGAGATACCACAGGAGGAATGGGTTTCGGAAAGAGAGATCACACTGGTTGAGGGGGCATGAGAACTGAGGACCCACAGGAGGAAGGGGGATGGGGAAGAAAGATCCCAGAGGAGGAAGGCGGATGGGGAAGAGTGATCCCACTGGAGGAATTGGGATGGGGAAGAGAGATTCCACAGGAGGAAGGGGGATGGGGAAGAGAGATCCGACAGGAGGAAAGGGGATGGTGAAGAGAGATCCCACAGGAGGAAGGGGAATGGTGAAGAGAGATCCCACAGATGGAAGGGAGATGGGGAAGAGATAGATCCCTGAAGAGGAAGGAAGATGTGGAAGGGAGGAAGGGAGATTCCACAGGAACATTGGAGGATCGGGAACAGAGATCCCACAGGGGTATGTGGGATGGGTAAGAGAGAACCTACAGGAAGAAAGCGGGTGGGGAAGAGAGATCTCATAGCATGAAGGAGGAAGGGGAATGGAGATCCAACAGCAGGGTTTGGGAAGACAGATCTCATAGGAAGAAAGGGGGTGGGGAAGATAAATCCCTTCGGATGAAGGGGGATGTTTAACAGATAGATCCCTCAATATGAAAGAAGATGTGGAGGAGAGATTCCAAAAGAAGAGTGGGGGATGGGACAGAGGCCCCACACGAGAAAGGGAGATGGTGAATAGAGATCCTACAGGAGAAATTCAGATGGACGAGCGATCACAAAGGAGGAAGAGGAATGGGGAAGAAAGATCCCGCTGGAGGAAGGAAGATGAGACAGACAGATGCCACAGGAAGAGGGGAATGGGAACCGAGGCCGAACAGCAAGAAGAGGGATTGCGAAGAGAGATCAGAGGAGGAGGTAGGGTGGACGAGCGATCTAAAAGCAGGAAGGGGGATGTGGAAGAGATGTCCCACTGGAGGAAGAGGCATGGGAAAGAGAAATCCCACAAGAGGAAGGGGGATGTGGAAGAGATATCCCACCGGAGGAAGGGGGATGGGGAAGAGTGATCCCACAGGAGGAAGGGAGACGGTGCATAGAGATCATATAGGAGGAAGGGGGATGTGGAAGAGAGATCCCACAGGAAGAGGAGGGACGGTGCACAGAGATCATACGGGGGATGGGTGATGATTCGGAGAGATACCACAGGAGGAATGGGTTTGGGAAAGAGAGATCCCACAGTTTGTGTGGGCATGAGAACAGAGGACCCACAGGAGAAAGGGGGATGGGGAAGAGAGATCCCACAGAAGGAAGGGGATGGGGAAGAGAGATCCCCCAGGAGGAAGGGGGATGGGGAAGAGAGATCCCACAGGAGGACGGGGGATGGGGAAGAGAGATCCCACAGGAGGAAGGGGGATGGGGAAGAGAGATCCCACAGATGGAAGGGAGATGGGGAAGAGATAGATCCCTGAAGAGGAAGGAAGATGAGGAAGGGAGATTCCACAGGAACATTGGAGGATCGGGAACAGAGATCCCACAGGGGTATGTGGGATGGGTAAGAGAGAACCCACAGGAAGAAAGGGGATGGGGAAGAGAGATCTCATGGTATGAAGGAGGAAGGGGAAGGGAGATCCAACAGCAGGGTTTGGGAAGAGAGATCTCATAGGAAGAAAGGGGGTGGGGAAGATAAATCCCTTCGGATGTAGGGGGATGTTTAACAGATAGATCCCTCAATAAGAAAGAAGATGTGGAGGAGAGATTCCAAAGGAAGAGTGGGGGATGGGACAGAGGCCCCACACGAGAAAGGGAGATGGTGAATAGAGATCTCACAGGAGAAATTCAGATGGACGAGTGATGAAAAAGGAGGAAGAGGAATGGGGAAGAAAGATCCCGCTGGAGGAAGGAAGATGAGACAGACAGATGCCACAGGAAGAGCGGAATGGGAACCGAGGCCGAACAGCAAGAAGAGGGATTGCGAAGAGAGATCAGAGGAGGAGGTAGGGTGGACGAGCGATCTAAAAGCAGGAAGGGGGATGTGGAAGAGATGTCCCACTGGAGGAAGAGGCATGGGAAAGAGAAACCCCACAAGAGGAAGGGGGATGTGGAAGAGATATCCCACCGGAGGAAGGGGGATGGGGAAGAGTGATCCCACAGGAGGAAGGGAGACGGTGCATAGAGATCATATAGGAGGAAGGGGGATGTGGAAGAGAGATCCCACAGGAAGAGGAGGGACGGTGCACAGAGATCATACGGGGGATGGGTGATGATTCGGAGAGATACCACAGGAGGAATGGGTTTGGGAAAGAGAGATCCCACAGGTTGTGTGGGCATGAGAACAGAGGACCCACAGGAGGAAGGGGGATGGGGAAGAGAGATCCCACAGAAGGAAGGGGATGGGGAAGAGAGATCCCCCAGGAGGAAGGGGGATGGGGAAGAGAGATCCCACAGGAGGACGGGGGATGGGGAAGAGAGATCCCACAGGAGGAAGGGGGATGGGGAAGAGAGATCCCACAGATGGAAGGGAGATGGGGAAGAGATAGATCCCTGAAGAGGAAGGAAGATGTGGAAGGGAGATTCCACAGGAACATTGGAGGATCGGGAACAGAGATCCCACAGGGGTATGTGGGATGGGTAAGTGAGAACCCACAGGAAGAAAGGGGATGGGGAAGAGAGATCTCATGGTATGAAGGAGGAAGGGGAAGGGAGATCCAACAGCAGGGTTTGGGAAGAGAGATCTCATAGGAAGAAAGGGGGTGGGGAAGATAAATCCATTCGGATGAAGGGGGATGTTTAACAGATAGATCCCTCAATAAGAAAGAAGATGTGGAGGAGAGATTCCAAAGGAAGAGTGGGGGATGGGACAGAGGCCCCACACGAGAAAGGGAGATGGTGAATAGAGATCTCACAGGAGAAATTCAGATGGACGAGTGATGAAAAAGGAGGAAGAGGAATGGGGAAGAAAGATCCCGCTGGAGGAAGGAATATGAGACAGACAGATGCCACAGGAAGAGCGGAATGGGAACCGAGGCCGAACAGCAAGAAGAGGGATTGCGAAGAGAGATCAGAGGAGGAGGTAGGGTGGACGAGCGATCTAAAAGCAGGAAGGGGGATGTGGATGAGTGATCCCACAGCAGGAAGGGGGATGTGGAAGAGATGTCCCGCTGGAGGAAGGGGCATGGGAAAGGGAAATCCCACAAGAGGAAGGGGGATGTGGAAGAGAAGTCCCACCGGAGGAAGGGGGATGGGGAAGAGAAATCCCACAAGAGGAAGGGGGATGTGGAAGAGAAGTCCCACCGGAGGAAGGGGCATGGGAAAGAGAAATCCCACAAGAGGAAGGGGGATGTGGAAGAGAAGTCCCACCGGAGGAAGGGGGTTGGGGAAGAGAGATCCCCCAGGAGGAAGCGGGATGGGGAAGAGAGATCCCACAGGAGGACGGGGGATGGGGAAGAGAGATACCACAGGAGGACGGGGGATGGGGAAGATAGATCCCACTGGAGGAAGGGGGATGGGGAAGATGTATCTGACAGGAAGAAGAGGGACGGTGAAGAGAGATCATACAGGAGGACGGGGGATGGGGAAGAGAGATCCCACAGGAGGAAGGGGGATGGGGAAGAAAGATCCCAGAGGAGGAAGGCGGATGAGGAAGAGTGATCCCACTGGAGGAATTGGGATGTTGAAGAGAGATTCCACAGGAGGAAGGGGGATGGGGAAGAGAGATCCCTGAAGAGGAAGGAAGATGTGGAAGGGAGATTCCACAGGAACATTGGAGGATCGGGAACAGAGATCCCACAGGGGTATGTGGGATGGGTAAGAGAGAACCCACAGGAAGAAAGAGGATGGGGAAGAGAGATCTCATGGTATGAAGGAGGAAGGGGAAGGGAGATCCAACAGCAGGGTTTGGGAAGAGAGATCTCATAGGAAGAAAGGGGGTGGGGAAGATAAATCCCTTCGGATGAAGGGGGATGTTTAACAGATAGATCCCTCAATATGAAAGAAGATGTGGAGGAGAGATTCCAAAAGAAGAGTGGGGGATGGGACAGAGGCCCCACACGAGAAAGGGAGATGGTGAATAGAGATCTCACAGGAGAAATTCAGATGGACGAGTGATCACAAAGGAGGAAGAGGAATGGGGAAGAAAGATCCCGCTGGAGGAAGGAAGATGAGACAGACAGATGCCACAGGAAGAGCGGAATGGGAACCGAGGCCGAACAGCAAGAAGAGGGATTGCGAAGAGAGATCAGAGGAGGAGGTAGGGTGGACGAGCGATCTAAAAGCAGGAAGGGGGATGTGGAAGAGATGTCCCACCGGAGGAAGGGGGATGGGGAAGAGAGATCCCACAAGAGGAAGGGGGATGGGGAAGAGAGATACCACAGGAGGAATGGGTTTGGGAAAGAGAGATCCCACAGGTTGAGTGGGCATGAGAACAGAGGACCCACAGGAGGAAGGGGGATGGGGAAGAGTGCTCCCACAGGAGGAAGGGGGATGGGGAAGAGAGATCCCACAGGAGGAAGGGGGATGGGGAAGAGAGATCCCACTGGAGGAAGGGGGATGGGGAAGAGCGATCCCACAGGAAGTGTGGGGATGGGAACGGAGGCCACACAGGAGAAAGGGAGATAGGGAATCACACTCCTCTTGTGGGATCACCCTTCCCTCCCTGGTTTTAGATCACTCGTCCATACGACCTCCTCATGTGGGCTCTCTCTTCACCATCCCCCTTCCTGCTGTTGGGCCTCTGTTCCCTTTCCACTGTTCCTGCGGCATCTGTCTTTCTCATGTCCCTTCCTCCTTTGGGATCAATTCTTCCCCATTCCCCATTTTCCTGTGGGACCTCTCTTCTCTATCCCCCTTCCTCCTCTGGGATCTCTCATCCCCATTCCCTCCTGTGGGATCTCCTCTCCCCATCCCTCTTCCTCCTGTGGGATCTCTCTTCCCATCCTTCCTGCTGTTGGATCTCCCTTCCCCTTTCCCATTCCTTCTTAAAAGAGTCCGCACAGGATGTGGGAGTATCCAACAGGAAGTGGTGGGTATTCGAACAGAGGCCCTACAGGAGTAAGGGGATGGGAAAGAGATCCCACAGGAGGAAGGGGGATGGGGAAGAGGGATCTGACAGGAAGAGGAGGGACGGTGAAGAGAGATCATTCAAGAGGAGTGGGATGGGGAAGAGCAATCTGACAGGAGGAAAGAGGATGGGGAAGAGATCATCCAGGAAGATGGCTGATGAGTCGGAGAGATACCACAGGAGGAATGGGTTTCGGAAAGAGAGATCACACTGGTTGAGGGGGCATGAGAACTGAGGACCCACAGGAGGAAGGGGGATGGGGAAGAAAGATCCCAGAGGAGGAAGGCGGATGGGGAAGAGTGATCCCACTGGAGGAATTGGGATGGGGAAGAGAGATTCCACAGGAGGAAGGGGGATGGGGAAGAGAGATCCGACAGGAGGAAAGGGGATGGTGAAGAGAGATCCCACAGGAGGAAGGGGAATGGTGAAGAGAGATCCCACAGATGGAAGGGAGATGGGGAAGAGATAGATCCCTGAAGAGGAAGGAAGATGTGGAAGGGAGGAAGGGAGATTCCACAGGAACATTGGAGGATCGGGAACAGAGATCCCACAGGGGTATGTGGGATGGGTAAGAGAGAACCTACAGGAAGAAAGCGGGTGGGGAAGAGAGATCTCATAGCATGAAGGAGGAAGGGGAATGGAGATCCAACAGCAGGGTTTGGGAAGACAGATCTCATAGGAAGAAAGGGGGTGGGGAAGATAAATCCCTTCGGATGAAGGGGGATGTTTAACAGATAGATCCCTCAATATGAAAGAAGATGTGGAGGAGAGATTCCAAAAGAAGAGTGGGGGATGGGACAGAGGCCCCACACGAGAAAGGGAGATGGTGAATAGAGATCCTACAGGAGAAATTCAGATGGACGAGCGATCACAAAGGAGGAAGAGGAATGGGGAAGAAAGATCCCGCTGGAGGAAGGAAGATGAGACAGACAGATGCCACAGGAAGAGGGGAATGGGAACCGAGGCCGAACAGCAAGAAGAGGGATTGCGAAGAGAGATCAGAGGAGGAGGTAGGGTGGACGAGCGATCTAAAAGCAGGAAGGGGGATGTGGAAGAGATGTCCCACTGGAGGAAGAGGCATGGGAAAGAGAAATCCCACAAGAGGAAGGGGGATGTGGAAGAGATATCCCACCGGAGGAAGGGGGATGGGGAAGAGTGATCCCACAGGAGGAAGGGAGACGGTGCATAGAGATCATACAGGAGGAAGGG
This sequence comes from Hypanus sabinus, assembly GCF_030144855.1. NCBI lineage: Eukaryota > Metazoa > Chordata > Chondrichthyes > Myliobatiformes > Dasyatidae > Hypanus > Hypanus sabinus. The sequence goes on along the minus strand of NW_026781238.1, from coordinate 119,345 downwards.
GGATGTGGAAGAGAGATCCCACAGGAAGAGGAGGGACGGTGCACAGAGATCATACGGGGGATGGGTGATGATTCGGAGAGATACCACAGGAGGAATGGGTTTGGGAAAGAGAGATCCCACAGGTTGTGTGGGCATGAGAACAGAGGACCCACAGGAGGAAGGGGGATGGGGAAGAGAGATCCCACAGAAGGAAGGGGATGGGGAAGAGAGATCCCCCAGGAGGAAGGGGGATGGGGAAGAGAGATCCCACAGGAGGACGGGGGATGGGGAAGAGAGATCCCACAGGAGGAAGGGGGATGGGGAAGAGAGATCCCACAGATGGAAGGGAGATGGGGAAGAGATAGATCCCTGAAGAGGAAGGAAGATGAGGAAGGGAGATTCCACAGGAACATTGGAGGATCGGGAACAGAGATCCCACAGGGGTATGTGGGATGGGTAAGAGAGAACCTACAGGAAGAAAGCGGGTGGGGAAGAGAGATCTCATAGCATGAAGGAGGAAGGGGAATGGAGATCCAACAGCAGGGTTTTGGAAGAGAGATCTCATAGGAAGAAAGGGGGTGGGGAAGATAAATCCCTTCGGATGAAGGGGGATGTTTAACAGATAGATCCCTCAATAAGAAAGAAGATGTGGAGAAGAGATTCCAAAGGAAGAGTGGGGGATGGGACAGAGGCCCCACACGAGAAAGGGAGATGGTGAATAGAGATCTCACAGGAGAAATTCAGATGGACGAGTGATGAAAAAGGAGGAAGAGGAATGGGGAAGAAAGATCCCGCTGGAGGAAGGAAGATGAGACAGACAGATGCCACAGGAAGAGCGGAATGGGAACCGAGGCCGAACAGCAAGAAGAGGGATTGCGAAGAGAGATCAGAGGAGGAGGTAGGGTGGACGAGCGATCTAAAAGCAGGAAGGGGGATGTGGAAGAGATGTCCCACTGGAGGAAGAGGCATGGGAAAGAGAAATCCCACAAGAGGAAGGGGGATGTGGAAGAGATATCCCACCGGAGGAAGGGGGATGGGGAAGAGTGATCCCACAGGAGGAAGGGAGACGGTGCATAGAGATCATATAGGAGGAAGGGGGATGTGGAAGAGAGATCCCACAGGAAGAGGAGGGACGGTGCACAGAGATCATACGGGGGATGGGTGATGATTCGGAGAGATACCACAGGAGGAATGGGTTTGGGAAAGAGAGATCCCACAGGTTGTGTGGGCATGAGAACAGAGGACCCACAGGAGGAAGGGGGATGGGGAAGAGAGATCCCACAGAAGGAAGGGGATGGGGAAGAGAGATCCCCCAGGAGGAAGGGGGATGGGGAAGAGAGATCCCACAGGAGGACGGGGGATGGGGAAGAGAGATCCCACAGGAGGAGGGGGGATGGGGAAGAGAGATCCCACAGATGGAAGGGAGATGGGGAAGAGATAGATCCCTGAAGAGGAAGGAAGATGTGGAATGGAGATTCCACAGGAACATTGGAGGATCGGGAACAGAGATCCCACAGGGGTATGTGGGATGGGTAAGAGAGAACCTACAGGAAGAAAGCGGGTGGGGAAGAGAGATCACATAGCATGAAGGAGGAAGGGGAATGGAGATCCAACAGCAGGGTTTGGGAAGAGAGATCTCATAGGAAGAAAGGGGGTGGGGAAGATAAATCCCTTCGGATGAAGGGGGATGTTTAACAGATAGATCCCTCAATAAGAAAGAAGATGTGGAGAAGAGATTCCAAAGGAAGAGTGGGGGATGGGACAGAGGCCCCACACGAGAAAGGGAGATGGTGAATAGAGATCTCACAGGAGAAATTCAGATGGACGAGTGATGAAAAAGGAGGAAGAGGAATGGGGAAGAAAGATCCCGCTGGAGGAAGGAAGATGAGACAGACAGATGCCACAGGAAGAGGGGAATGGGAACCGAGGCCGAACAGCAAGAAGAGGGATTGCGAAGAGAGATCAGAGGAGGAGGTAGGGTGGACGAGCGATCTAAAACCAGGAAGGGGGATGTGGAAGAGATGTCCCACTGGAGGAAGAGGCATGGGAAAGAGAAATCCCACAAGAGGAAGGGGGATGTGGAAGAGATATCCCACCGGAGGAAGGGGGATGGGGAAGAGTGATCCCACAGGAGGAAGGGAGACGGTGCATAGAGATCATACGGGGGATGGGTGATGATTCGGAGAGATACCACAGGAGGAATGGGTTTGGGAAAGAGAGATCCCACAGGTTGTGTGGGCATGAGAACAGAGGACCCACAGGAGGAAGGGGGATGGGGAAGAAAGATCCCACAGGAGGAAGGGGGATGGGGAAGAGAGATCCCACAGGAGGAAGGGGGATGGGGAAGAGTGATCCCACAGGAGGACGGGGGATGGGGAAGAAAGATCCCACAGGAGGAAGAGGGATGAGGAAGAGAGATCCCACAGGAGGAAGGGGGATGGGGAAGAGGTATCTGACAGGAAGAAGAGGGACGGTGAAGAGAGATCATACAGGAGTAGTGGGATGGGGAAGAGCCATCTGACAGGCGGAAAGAGGATGGGGAAGAGAGATCCCGCAGGAAGACGTGGTATTTGGAAGAGAGATCATACAGGAAGATGGGTGATCAGTCGGAGAGATACCTCAGGAGGAATGGGTTTGGTAAAGAGAGATCACACTGGTTGAGGGGGCATGAGAACTGAGGACCCACAGGAGGAAGGGGGATGGGGAAGAAAGATCCCACAGGAGGAAGGGGGATGGGGAAGAGAGATCCCACAGGAGGAAGGGGGATGGGGAAGAGTGATCCCACTGGAGGAATTGGGATGGGGAAGAGAGATTCCACAGGAGGAAGGGGGATGCGGAAGAGAGATCCCACAGATGGAAGGGAGATGGGGAAGAGATAGATCCCTGAAGAGGAAGGAAGATGTGGAAGGGAGATTCCACAGGAACATTGGAGGATCGGGAACAGAGATCCCACAGGGGTATGTGGGATGGGTAAGAGAGAACCCACAGGAAGAAAGGGGATGGGGAAGAGAGATCTCATGGTATGAAGGAGGAAGGGGAAGGGAGATCCAACAGCAGGGTTTGGGAAGAGAGATCCCATAGGAAGAAAGGGGGTGGGGAAGATAAATCCCATCGGAGGAAGGGGGATGGGGATGAGAGATCCCAAAGAAGGATGTCGGATGGATGTACAGTCCCAAAGGAGGGATGGGGAGGAGATAAACCAGAGGAGGAAGGGGGATTGGTAGGAGATCCCACTGGAGGAAGTGGGATGGGGAAGAGATCCCACAGGAGGAAGGGTGATGGGGAAGAGATCCCACAGGAGGAAGGGTGATGGGGAAGAGTTCCCACAGGAGGAAGGGGGATGGGGAAGAGTTCCCACAGGAGGAAGGGGGATGGGAAAGAGAGATTCCACAGGAGGAATGGGTATGGGGAAGAGAGATCCCACTGTAAGAAAGAGGATGGGGATGGGATATCCCACCGGAGGAAGAGGAAGAGAGATCCCACAGGAGGAAGGGTCACGAGAAAGACCGATGCCACAGGAAGCGCGATTTGGAAGAGAGATCAAACATGAGGAAGGGGGATGGGTAAGTGATCCCACAGGAGGAAAAGCGATGGGGAAGTGAGATCCCAGAGGAGGAAGGCGGATGGGGAAGAGAGATCCCACTGGAGGAATTGGGATGGGGAAGGGAGATCCCTCAGGAGGAAGGGGATGGGGAAGAAAGATACCACAGCATGAAGGGGGAAGGGGATGGGAGATCCAACTGCAGGGTTGGGGAAGAGAGATCCCACTTGAAGAAAGGGGGTGGGGAAGATAAATCCCTTCGGATGAAGGGGGATGTGGAACAGATAGATCCCTCAATATGAAAGAAGATGTGGAGGAGAGATTCCAAAAGAAGAGTGGGGGATGGGAACAGAGGCCCACCATGAGAAAGGAGATGGTGAATAGAGATCCCACAGGAGAAATTCAGATGGACGAGTGATCACAAAGGAGGAAGAGGAATGGGGAAGAAAGATCCCGCTGGAGGAAGGAAGATGAGACAGACAGATGCCACAGGAAGAGCGGAATGGGAACCGAGGCCGAACAGCAAGAAGAGGGATTGCGAAGAGAGATCAGAGGAGGAGGTAGGGTGGACGAGCGATCTAAAAGCAGGAAGGGGGATGTGGAAGAGATGTCCCACTGGAGGAAGGGGCATGGGAAAGGGAAATCCCACAAGAGGAAGGGGGATGTGGAAGAGAAGTCCCACCGGAGGAAGGGGGATGGGGAAGAGAAATCCCACAAGAGGAAGGGGGATGTGGAAGAGAAGTCCCACCGGAGGAAGGGGGATGGGGAAGAGAGATCCCACAAGAGGAAGGGGGATGGGGAAGAGAGATACCACAGGAGGAATGGGTTTGGGAAAGAGAGATCCCACAGGTTGAGTGGGCATGAGAACAGAGGACCCACAGGAGGAAGGGGGATGGGGAAGAGTGCTCCCACAGGAGGAAGGGGGATGGGGAAGAGAGATCCCACAGGAGGAAGGGGGATGTGGAAGAGAAATCCCACCGGAGGAAGGGGGATGGGGAAGAGAGATCCCACAGGAGGAAGGGAGACGGTGAATAGAGTTCATACAGAAGGAAGGGGGATGTGGAAGAGAGATCCCACAGGAAGAGGAGGGACGGTGCACAGAGATCATACAGGGGGATGGGTGATGAGTCAGAGAGATACCACAGGGGGAATGGGTTTGGGAAAGCGAGATCCCACAGGTTGAGTGGGCATGAGAACAGAGGTCCTACAGGAGGAAGGGAGATGGGGAAGAGCGATCCCACAGTTGGAAGGGGGATGAGAAAGAGAGATCCCACAGGAGGAAGGGAGATGGGGAACCGAGATCCCACAGGAGTATGTGGGATGGGTAAGAGAGAACCCACAGGAAGAAAGTGGGTGGGGAAGAGAGAGCTCATAGCATGAAGGAGGATGGGGAATGGAGATCCAACAGTAGGGTTTGTGAAGAGAGATCCCATTGGAAGAAAGGGGGTGGGGAAGATAAATCCCATCGGAGGAAGGGGGATGGGGATGAGAGATCCCAAAGAAGGATGTCGGATGGACGTGCAATCCCAAAGGAGGGATGGGGAAGAGATAAACCAGAGGAGGAAGGGGGATTGGTAAGAGATCCCACTGGAGGAAGTGGGATGGGGAAGAGATCCCACAGGAGAACGGGTGATGGGGAAGAGCGATCCCACAGGATGTGTGGGGATGGGAACGGAGGCCACACAGGAGAAAGGGAGATAGGGAATCACACTCTTCTTCTGGGACCACCCTTCCCTTCCTGGTTTTAGATCACTCGTCCATACGACCTCCTCCTGTGGGCTCTCTCTTCACCATCCCCCTTCCTACTGTTGGGCCTCTTCCCCTCTTCCTGTGGCATCTGTCTTTCTCATGTCCCTTCTCCCTTTGGGATCTCTCTTCCCCATTCCCCCATTGTCCTGTTGGACCTCTCCTCCCCATCCCCCTTCCTTCTCTGGGATCTCTCTTCCCCATTCCCCTTCCTCCTGTGGGATCTCTCCTCCCCATTTCCCTTCCTCCTGTGGGATCTCTCTTCCCATCCTTCCTGCTGTTCGATCTCCCTTCCCCTTCCCCATTCCTTCTGAAGAGAGACCGCACAGGATGTGGGTGTATCCAACAGGAAGTGGTGGGTATTCGAACAGAGGCCCGACAGGAGTAAGGGGATGGGAAAGAGAGATCCCACAGGAGGAAGGGGGTGGGGAAGAGGGATCTGACAGGAAGTGTAGGGACGGTGAAGAGAGATCATACAGGAGGAGGTGGGATGGGGAAGAGCCATCTGACAGGAGGAAAGAGGATGGGGAAGAGAGATCCCACAGGAAGATTTGGGATGGGGAAGAGAGATCATACAGGGGGATGGGTGATGAGTCAGAGAGATACCACAGGAGGAATGGGTTTGGGAAAGCGAGATCCCACAGGTTGAGTGGGCATGAGAACAGAGAACCTACAGGAGGAAGGGAGATGTGGAAGAGCGATCCCACATTTGGAAGGGGGATGAGAAAGAGAGATCCCACAGGAGGAAGGGAGATGGTGAACAGAGCTCCCACAGTTGGAAGGGGGATGAGAAAGAGAGATCCCACAGGAGGAAGGGAGATGGGGAACCGAGATCCCACAGGAGTATGTGGGATGGGTAAGAGAGAACTCACAGGAAGAAAGTGGGTGGGGAAGAGAGAGCTCATAGCATGAAGGAGGATGGGGAAGGGAGATCCGACAGTAGGGTTTGTGAAGAGAGATCCCATAGGAAGAAAGGGGGTGGGGAAGATAAATCCCATCGGAGGAAGGGGGATGGGGATGAGAGATCCCAAAGAAGGATGTCGGATGGACGTGCAATCCCAAAGGAGGGATGGGGAAGAGATAAACCAGAGGAGGAAGGGGGATTGGTAAGAGATCCCACTGGAGGAAGTGGGATGGGGAAGAGATCCCACAGGAGAACGGGTGATGGGGAAGAGCGATCCCACAGGAAGTGTGAGGATGGGAACGGAGGCCACACAGGAGAAAGGGAGATAGGGAATTACACTCTTCTTGTGGGATCACCCCTTCCTGGTTTTAGATCACTCGTCCATACGACCTCCTCCTGTGGGCTCTCTCTTCACCATCCCCCTTCCTACTGTTGGGCCTCTTCCCCTCTTCCTGTGGCATCTGTCTTTCTTATGTCCCTTCTCCCTTTGGGATCTCTCTTCCCCATTCCCCCATTGTCCTGTTGGACCTCTCCTCCCCATCCCCCTTCCTTCTCTGGGGTCTCTCTTCCCCATTCCCCTTCCTCCTGTGGGATCTCTCTTCCCATCCTTCCTGCTGTTGGATCTCCCTTCCCCTTCCCCATTCCTTCTGAAGAGAGACCGCACAGGATGTGGGTGTATCCAACAGGAAGTGGTGGGAATTCGAACAGAGGCCCGACAGGAGTAAGGGGATGGGAAAGAGAGATCCCACAGGAGGAAGGGGGTTGGGGAAGAGCCATCTGACAGGAGGAAAGAGGATGTGGAAGAGAGATCCCACAGGAAGATTTGGGATGGGGAAGAGAGATCATACAGGAAGAGGGTTGATGAGTCGGAGAGATACCTCAGGAGGAATGGGTTTGGGAAAGAGAGATCACACTGGTTGAGGGGGCATGAGAACTGAGGACCCACAGGAGGAAGGGAGATGGGGAAGCGAGATCTCACAGGAGGATTGCTGCCCGTGTCCTGTCCTAGTGAGGCTAGAAATAGGAAGATAATGCAGCTAAATACGTGGCTGAGGGGATGGTGCATGAGGGAGGGGTTCATGTTTCTGGACAATTGGGCTTTCTTCCAGGGGAGGTGGGACCCGTTCGAATTGGTCAGTTTGCACCTGAACTGCAGGGGACTAACATCCTTGCTGGTAGGTTAGCAAGTTCTGCTCCGGGGGTTTTAAACTAGATTGTAGGCGGACGGTGTAGAGTGTTAGAGCAGATAGTGATGTGGAGGAGGATAAAGGTCATGCGTGGACTGCTTTTATAAACAGATATCAATGGATTATACATGAGAGGAATGTTCGCAGGTGCATCTATTTCAATGCAAGGAGTATTGCAGGTAAGGCAGATGAGTTTACGTCATGGATTGGCACGATGATATCGACTATTGCTATTAGTAAGACTTGGTTGCAGGAGGGGCAGGACTAATAATTATATAACCATATGACAATTACAGCACGGAAACAGGCCATTTTGGCCGTTCTAGTCCACGCTGAACGCTTACACTCACCTAGTCCCACTGACCCGTACTCAGTTAATAACCCTCCATTCCTTTCCGGTCCATATACCTATCCAATTTTACTTTCAATGGCAATACCGAACCTGCTTCTACCACTTCTACTGGAAGCTCATTCCACACAGCTACCACTCTGTAAAGAAATTACCCCTCATATTACCCTTAAACATTTGCCCCCTAACTCTCAAATCATGTCCTCTTGTTTGAATCTCCCCTATTCTCAATGGAAAAAGCCCATTCACGCCAACTCTATCTATCTCCCTCATAAGTTTAAATACCTCTATCACCCCCCCCCCCCATCAACCTTCTATGCTCCAAAGAATAAAGACCTAACTTGTTCAATCTTTCTCTGTAACTTCGGTGCTGAAACCCAGGTAACATTTCTGTAAATCTCCTCTGTACTCTCTCTATTTTGTAGACATCTTTCCTATAATTTGGTGACCAGAACTGTACACAATACTCCAAATTTGGCCTCAACGATGCCTTGTACAATTTTAGCATTACATCCCATCTCCTATTCTCAATGCTCTGATTTATAAAGGCCAACATACCAAAAGCTTTCTTCACCACACTATCCACATGAGATTCCACCTCAAGGGAACTATGCAACATTATCCCTAGATCATTCTGTTCTACTGCATTCTTCAATGCCCTACAATTTGCCATGTATGTCCTATTTGGATTATTCTTACTAAAATGTAGTACTTCACACTTATCAGCACTAAACTCCATCTGCTGTCTTTCAACCCACTCTTCTAACTGGCCTAAATCTTTGAACAACAAGCTTTGAAAACTTTCATTATCCACAACGCCACCTATCTTAGTATCATCTGCATACTTATTAATCCAATTTACCATTCCATCACCCAGATTATTAATGTATATGACAAACAACATTGGACCCAGTACAGATCCCTGAGGCACACCACTCGTCTCCGCTTTAATGCAGACAAGTGTGAGGTGTTGCATTTTGGAAGGACAAATCAAGGTTCGACATACGCAATAAACGGTAGGGCACAGAAGAGTGCGGAGGATCAAAGGGATCTGGGGGTTCCAAAACATAAAACCCTGAAAGTGGCGTCACAGGTAGACAGGGTTGTAAAGAAGGCTTTTGGCATCCTGGCATTCATAAATCAAAGTATTGAGTTTAGGAGTTGCAATATTATGGTGAGGTTGTATAGGACATTGTTGAGGGCAAGTTTTGAATATTGTGTGCAGGTCTGTTCACATAACTATAGGAAGGATATCAATAAGATGGAAATAGTGCAGAGAAGATTTACTAGGGTGTTGCCGGGTCTTCAGGAGTTGAGTTACAAGGAAAGATTGAACAGGTTAGGACTTTATTCATTGGAGCACAGAAGAATGCGGGAAAATTTCAAAGAGGTTTACAACACTGTGAGAGGTATAGACAGGGTAAATGCGAATAGGCTCTTTCCGCATAGATTAGGAGAGACAAATTACAAGAGTACTTGGCTTCAGGGTGAAAGGGGAAATGTTTAGGGGGAAATTCTGCACTCAGAGGGTGGTGAGAGTGTGGAACGAGCTGCCATTTGATGTAGAAAATGCAGACTCCCTCTTAAGCTTCAAGAATAAATTGGATAGATACATGGATGGGAGAGGACTGGAGAGTTATGGACTGGGTGCACGTCGATGGGACTAGCGGAATAAAGTTTTGGCACAGAGCAGAAGGGGCGGATGGCTTGTTTTCTGTGCGCTGGTGTTTTATGATTTTATGATTCTCTGAAGGGGTGTGGGGTGGAGAGTTCACTCAGGCAGAAGGGCGAATGGGAAGACAGCTCCCACAGAAGGAAGGGGGATGGGGAAGAGAAATTGCACAGGAGGATGAGGCATGCTGAAGAGAGATCAGACAGGAAGTGGCGGGTATTCGAACCGAGGCCCTACAGGAGTAAGGGGATGGGGAAAAGAGATCCCACAGGAGGAAGGGGGATGAGGAAGTGAGATCCCACTGGAGGAAGCGGGATGGGGAAGAGAGATCCCACAGGATGAAGGGAGATCAGAAAGACAGATGCCACAGGAAGAGAGGAATGGGAGCAGAGCCGCAAATGAAGGAAGGGGGATGGTGAAGAAAGAGCCCACAGGAGGAGGTCGGATGAACGAGCGAACCAAAAGCAGGACTGGGGATGTAGAAGTGAGATCCCACAAGAGTGAGGGACAGGAACATTGGACCCACAGGAGGATAGGGGAGGGGGTAAAGAGATACCAGAGGAGGAAGGGGGTGTTGAAGATAAATACCACATGAGAAAGGGGATAGGGAAGAGCGATCTCATAGAAGGGCGATGGGGAAGAGAGATCCCACAGGAGGAAGGGAGATGGGGAAGAGAGATCCCACAGTAGGAAGGGGGATGGGGAAGAGAGATCCCACAGGAGGAAGGGGGATGGGGAAGAGAGATCCAACAGGAGGAAGGGTGATGTGGAAGAGAGATCCCACAGGAGGAAGGGTGATGTAGAAGAGAGATCCCACAGGAGGAAGGGAGATCGGGAAGGGAAATCCAACAGCAGGAAGGTGATGGGGAAGGGAGATCCAACAGCAGGAAGTTGATGGGGAAGAAAGCCCAGAGGTGGAAGTGGAATGTGGAAGAGTGGTCCAACAGAAGGAAGAGGATGGGAAAGAGAGAACACATAGGAAGAAAGCTGGTAGGGAAGATAAATCCGAGTCATTACAAAGCAGGAAGGGGGATGGGGAAAAGAGTTCCCACAGGAAGAAAGGGAGTGGGGAAGATAAATCCTACAGGAGGAAGGAACAGGGGAAGAGAGATCTGATAGGAAGAGGGGGACGTGTAAGAGAGATCATAGAGGAGGATGGCGGATGAGTAGGAGAGGTACCTCAAGAGGAATGGGGACGGGGAACAGGAGGAAGTGGGATGGTAAGAGAGATCCCACAGGAGAAGGGGGATGGAGAAGAGAAATCCTATCTGTGTCAGGGGCTTGGGAAAGAGAGCCCAGAGGAGGAAGTTGGATGGAGAAGAGAGGTCCAACAGAAGGATGAGGATTGGAAAGAGAGAACCCATAGGTATAAAACTGGTGGGGAAGATAAATCCCACCGAAGGAAGGGTATGGGGAAGTGGGATCTCACAGGATGAAGTGCGATTGGGTAAAGAGATGCCAGAGCAGGAAAGTGGATGAGAAGAGATATTGAATAGCAGGAAGGTAATGGGCAGGAGAGATGCCACAAGGAGGATGTGGAAGAGAGATCCCACAGGATGAAGTGGGATCGTGAAGAGAGATCCCGTAGGAGGATGTGGGATGAGTAGGAGAGATACCTCATGAGTAATGGGGATGAGAAAGAGAGATCCCACAGGAGTAAGTGGGTTGGGGAAGAGAGATCCCACAGGAGGAAGGGGGTTGGGGAATAGAGATCCCACAGAAGTAAGGGGGTTGGGAAAGATATATCCCTATGAAGAAAGATGGTGGGGAGGACATATCCCACAGATGGAAGGAGAATGGGGAAGAGAGATCCGACAGGAGAATGTGGGATGGGGAAAGAGAGATACATGTGGAGGGTCAAGACAGAGCCCACAGGAAGAGGGGGCATTATGATGACCCACAGGAGGAAGGGGGATGGGGAAGAGAGATCCCACAGGAGGAAGGGAGATGGGGATGTGATATCCCACAGGAGGAAGTGGGATGGGGAAGAGGGATCCCACAGGAGGAAGGGAGATGAGGAAGGGATATCCCACAGGAGGAAGGGGGATGGGGAAGAGGGAACCCACAGGAGGCAGGGGGGTGGGGAAGAGATCCCACAGGAGGAAGGGGGATGAGGAAGAGATCCCACAGGAGGAAGGGTGATGGGGAAGAGAGATCCGACAGGAAGCATGTGGATGAGTAGGAAAGATCCCACGGGAGGTGTGGGATGGGAACATAGGACCCACAGGAGGAAGGGAGATGGGGGAGAGAGATCCCAGAGGAGGAAGGGGGATGTGGAAGTGAAATCCCACAGAAGGAAGTGGAATGGGGAATAGAGATCCCATAGGATGTTGGGGCATGGGAAAGATAGCTGAGACAGGAGGAAGTGGGTGGGGAAGCGAGATCATACAGGAGGTTGGGGGATGAGTAGGAGAGATCCCATAGGAGGATGGGGAAAATAAAAGTCACGGGAGGAAGTGGGATGGGTAAGTGTGATCCCACCCGACGTAGGGGTTTGGGAAGAGAGATTCCGCAGAAGGAAGGGGGATGGGGAAGAGAGATCCCACAGGAGGATGGGGAATGGGGAAGAGAGATGTACAGGAGAAAGGGAAATGGGGAAGCAAGATCCCATAGGAAGTGGAGCGATGGGAACAGAGACCCCACGGTGGTCAGGTGGATGGGGAAGAGAGATCCCACAGTAGGAAATGGGATAGGGAAGTGAGTTCTCCCAGGAAGAAGGGGGTGGGAAGTTGAAATCCCACAGATGGAAGTGGTATCGGAACAGAGGCCCCAGAGGGTGGAAGGGGATGCGGAAGAGAGATCCGACAGGAGTATTGGGGGTGGAGAAGAGAGATTCCACTGTAGGAATTGGGATGGGGAAAAGAGATTCAACAGGAGGAAGGGAGCTGGTGATGAGAGATCCGACAGGAGGAAGGTGTATAGAGAACAGAGCGCCCACAGGAGGAAGGGGGATGGAGAAGGGAGATCCCACAGCAGGAAAGGGGTTGGGAATGAGAAATCACACAGGAGGAAGGAATGGGGAAGGGAGATCCCAAAGAAGGAAGGGGAATGGGGAAGTGTGATCCCACAGTATGAAGCGGGATGGGGATGAGAGTTCCCACAGGAGGAAGGGGGATGCTGAGGAGAGATCCAACAGTTGGATGGAAGGCGGAGTGGGAACAGAGAGCCCAGAGGATGAAAGGGGGTTGGGAAAGCGAGATCTCACAGGAGGATTGCTACCCATGCCACGTGCTAGTGAGGCTAGAAATAGGAAGATAATGCAGCTAAATACGTGGCTGAGGGGATGGTGCATGAGGGAGTGTTTCATGTTTCTGGATAATTGGGCTTTCTTCCAGTGGAGGTGGGACCAGTTCGAACTGGACAGTTTGCACCTGAACTGGATGGGATTAACATCCTTGCCAGTAGGTTAGCAAGTTCTGCTCCGGGGGATTTAAACTAGATTGCAGGGGGAGGGGAACCAGAGTGTTAGAGCAGATAGTGACGTGGAGGAGGATAAGAGTCATGCGAGGACTGCTTATATAGACAGATATCAAAGGTTTGTAAGTGATAGAAATGTTCTATCTCCATACGAGGAGTATTGTAGGTAAGGCAGATGAGTTTAGGGCGTGGATTGGCACGATGATATCGACATTATTGCTATTAGTAAGACTTGGTTTGCAGGAGGGTCAGGACTGGCAGCTTCATGTTCCGGGTTTCCATTGTTTCAGATGTGATAGGGGTAGGGATGAAACGGGGAGGAGTGGCATTACCAGTCAGGGAGAATATCACAGCTGTGTGCAGACGGGAGAGCCCAGAGGGTTCGTCTACAGAGGCCATATGGGTGGAGCTGAGGAACCGGAAAGATGTGAGCACACTAATAGGGTTGTATAATAGACCGCCAAATAGTCAGAGAGAATTGGAGGAGCAAATCTGTAGAGAGGTAGCACACCAATGTAAGAAACAGGAAGTTGTAATCATAGGGGATTTTAACTTTCCACATATTGACGGGGACTCCTATTCTGAGAAACGGTTAGATGGCGTGGAGTTTGTCAAATGTGTTCAGGAAAGCTTTCTAAATCAATATATTGAGGTATCAACGAGAGAGGGTGCAATACCTGATCTCCTATTAAGGAACCAGACAGGTCAGGCGACAGAAGTATGTGCAGGTGAACATTTTGGGTCCAGTGACCATAATGTCATTAGTTTCAAGATATTTATTGATAAGGATAGGACTGGTCCACCTGTTAAGGTTCTAAACTGGAGAAGGGCCAATTTTGTGGAAATGAGAGAGGATCTGGGAAGAGTGGATTGGGATAAGTTGTTTTCTGGCAATGATGTGTTCAGTAAGTGGAACGACATCAAGTGTGATATTTTGAGAGTGCAGAGTTTGCATGTTCCTGCCAGGATTAAAGGCAAAGTGAACAGGCACAGGGAACCTTGGTTTTCAAGGGATATTGGCGATCTAGTTAAGTAGTTGTTTAGCAGGTATAGGCAACAAGGAACAAATGAGGTACTTAAAGAGTATAGAAATCAGGAAGGCAAAAAGAAGACATGAGGTTGCTTTGGCAGATAATGTGAAGGTAAACCCGACGGGTTTCTACAAGTATATTAAGAGTAAAAGGATAGTAAAGGACAAAATTGGTCCCCTAGAAGATCAGAGTGGTCGTCTTTGTGTGGAGCCTCACGAGATGGGGGAGATCTTAAACAGGTCTTTTGCGTCAGTGTTTACTCAGGAAACTGGCATAGCGGATATGGAATTAAGGGAAACAAACAGTAGTGTCATGGAACATATAGAGATTAAAGAAGAGAAGCTGCTTGCTGTCTTACCGTGAATAAAGGTAGATAAATCCCCAGGGCCTGACATGATATTTCCTCTGACCTTCAGAGAGACTAGTGTAGAAATTGCAGGGGCCCTGGCAGAAATATTTAAAATGCTCTCAGCCACGGGTGCGGTGCCGGAGGATTGGAGGGTAGCTCAGGTTGTTCCGTTGTTTGAAAAAGGCTCCAAAAGTACGCCAGGTAATTACAGGCCAGTGAGCCTGACATCAGTAGTAGGTAAATTATCGGAAGGTGTTCTGAGAGATCAGATATACAAGGATTTGGACAGCCAAGGGCTGATAAAAGATAATCAGCATGGCTTTGTATCTGGTAGATCATGTTTAATGAATCCTGTAGTATTTTTCGAGGAGGTTACAAAGAATGCATGTGAAGGAAAGGCTGTGGATGTTGTCTACATTGACTTTAGTAAGGCCGTTGACAAAGTCCCACATGAGAGGTTAGTTCTAAAGTTCCAGACACTAGGTATCCATGGAGAGGTTGTAAACTGGATTCGAATTGGCTGTGTGGGAGAAGACAGAGAGTGGTAGTGGATGATTGTTTCACAGACTGGTGGCGTGTCTCAGGGATCTGTGCTGGGACCATTGTTGTTTGTTGTCTATATCAATGATCTAGATGATAATGTGATAAATTGGATCAGCAGGTTTGTTGATGACACTAAGATAGAGGCGTTGTGGAAAGCGAGGAAGGCTTTTAAAGCTTGCAGAGGGATCTGGACCAACTGGAAGAATGGACCAGAAAATGGCAGATGGTGTTTAATGCAGACAAGTGTGAGGTGTTCCATTTTGGAAGGACAAATCAAGTTATGACATGCACAGTAAACAGTAGGGCACTGAAGAGTGCGGAGGAACAAAGGGATCTGGGAGTTCAGATACATGTCCCTCAAAGTGGCATCACAGGTAGACAGGGTTGTAAAGAATGCTTTTGGCATCCGGGCATTCATAAATCAAAGTACTGAGTATAGGAGTTGGAATATTATGGTGAGGTTGTATGAGACGTTGGTGAGGTCAAATTTGGAGTATTGTGTGCAGTTCTGATCACCTAACTAGGAAGGATATCAGTAAGTTTGAAAAAGTGCAGAGAAGATTTACTAGGATGTTGCCAGATCTTCAGGAGTTGAGTTACAAGGAAAGGTTGAACAGGATAGGACTTTATTCCTTCGAGCATAGAAGAATGAGGGGAGATTGGATAGAGGTTTACAAAATTATGAGGATATAGACAGGGTAAATGCGAATAGGCTCTTTTCACATAGATTAGGAGAGATAAATATGAGAAGACGTGGCTTCAGCGTGAAAGGGGAAAGGTTTAGGGGGAGCATTAGGAGGAACTTCTTCACTCAGAGGATGGTGAGAGTGTGGAACGAGCTGCCATCTGATGTGGAAAATGTGGACTCACTCTTAAACTTTAAGAATAAATTGGATAGATACATGGATGGGAGAGGACTGGGGTGTTATGGACTGGGAGCAGGTCAATGGGACTAGCGGAATAAGGTTTTGGTACAGTCTCGAAGGACCGAATGGCTTGTTTTCTGTGCTGTAGTGTTCTATGATTTTAAGGATCTATGGGGAGAAGAGTTCCCACAGGTGAAAGGGGAATGGGGATGGGGAAGAGAGATCCCAAAGGAGTAAGGGGATGGGGAAGCGAGATCCCACAGGAGGAAGGGGAATGGGGAAGAGAAATCCCACAGGAGGAAGGGGGATGGGGACGAGAGAACCCATAGGACAATGGGGCATGCCAAAGAGAGATCCGACAGGAAGAAGTCAATGGGGGAGAGAGATCCCACAGGAGGAAAGGGTATGGGGAAGAGAATTCCAACAGCAGGAAGGGATAGGGATCCATAGAAGGAAGGAGGGTGGGGAAGAGCAATCTCATAGGTGAAAGGGAGATGGGGAAGAGAAATCCCACAGGATGAAAGGGAGATGGGGAAGATAGATCTTACAGGAGGAAGAGGGATGGGGAGGAGAGATCAAACAAGAAGAAGGGGGTTGGGGAAGAGAGATCTCACAGGAAGGGGGGGGGGGGTGGTGTGGAAAAGATATCCCACAGGAGGATGAGGAATAACTGAGAGTCCATAGGAGGAATGGGGATGGGGAAGAGAGATCCCAAAGGATGAAGGGGATGGGTATGTGATATCCCACAGGCGGCATGGGAGTGTGGAAGTGAGATCCCACAGCTGGATGAGGCACACAGGAGGAAGCGGGTAATAGAGAGAGATTAAACAGGATGAAGTGGGAAGGGGTTGAGAGATTGGCCAGGAGGAGGAGAGATGTGGAAGAGAGTTTGCACAGGAGGATGTGGGATTGGGAAGAGAAATCTCACAGGAGGAAGTGGGTTGGGGAAGAGAAATTGCACAGGGCAATGGGGCATGCCAAAGAGAGATCCGCCAGGAGGAAGTCGATGGGGGAGAGAGATCCCACAGGAGGATAGGATATGGGGAAGAGATTTCCAACAGCAGGAAGGGGATGGGAAGAGCGATCTCATAGGTAAAAGGGAGATGAGGAAGAGAGATCTCACAGGAGGAAGGGGGATGGGGAGGAGAGATCCCACAGGAGGAAGGATGATGGGAAAAAGAGAGCCCATAGGAGGAAGAGGGATCGGGAGGAGAGATCTCACAAGAGGAAGGGGGATGGGGAGGAGAGATCCCACAGGAAGGGGTGGGGGCTTTTTGTGGAAAAGACGTCCCACAGGAGGATGAGGAAAGGGTAATAGAGAGCCCACAGGAGGAATGGGGATGGGGGTGAGATTCCAAAGAATGGAAGGGGGATTGGGATGAGAGGTCCCACAGGGTGATTCCAAGGGTAAACGATAATCCTAAAAGACGACAGGAGGCAGAAATATTTTGTACGAGTGTGTTGGGTCTGAACAGAGGCCCAGAGGCGATGCGCCCTCGCTCTTTGCGTATCTGGAAGTGAGCAAATTCACACACGGGGAAGGTCAGCGGAGGACAATCTCACAATGGTATTTCTTTCCTTCTCACTGGGAGAGTCTGCTGACGGTCTCTCGTCCCTCACCGGGAAGGGGGTGTGGATCTCTGACCCACCTGCTGCAGTCAGTGTCTGTCTGGGTGTCAGTCACAGTGAGAAGGAACATTGTTAATGGACGTGTCACAGGCAGCGAGAAACACGGCCATTCCCGTGATTTACTACCATTAAACCAATGGCCGTTGTTCACTGATCTGATGAAGTCTCCAACATCCCTTCACAAGGAACCACAGAACCCTCCCGTCCTTGGGGAATTACTGACTGATCCCCTGGGCATTTGTCACAATTCTTCACAATCTGATTTACTACAAATTTACCAATATTCCTTTACATTGATACAATACAATGAGACAGTTTCACAGTTCAGAGTGAGAGATAAATCAAGTTACCTCAACTCCTGGCACTTGAGCAGCCCGGGTCCCAGCCGCTGGATTCCTTCACACTGAATGCGGCAGTCGTGCAGGTCGAGGTGTTTTATTGTATCACAGAGTCCGATGACATGAGACAGGACCGCGCAGTCAATCGGGGTCAGTGTCATTCCACTGAGTGAAAGTGTTTCCACTGATCCCAGTGCGGCCTGAGCCAGTCCACGATTCTGAGACTCAAACAGGTAGTGCAATGTGTTCAGGAGGCTCCTTTTACCAGCTTCACTCCATGTGTTTCCACTCTGGCGTTTAACCTCCTCCTTCACCCAGTCAATCACCCGGCAGGTCGTTTGTTGAGGAAATGGACCCAGAACCTCCTCCAGGCCCCGAGCTGTCATTGGGTTGGAGAGACCAGCAACAAAACGGAGAAATACCTCAAACCGCCCATCCCTCATGCAGTGGGCTTCAGTGAGGAGTTTCATGATATCTCTGCCATCTGGGATCAGGAATTGTGCAACTGCAGCTACAAACTCTTGGATGGTGAGGTGTGGGAATGTGTACACCACGCTCCAGGCAGAATCCTCTCTCTCCAAAAGCTCCATCAGGAACCCGGACAGGAACTGGGAAGGCTGCAGCTTGTACTTGATCAAATCTCCATCTGTAAACACAATCTTCTTCCCGGACACTCCTCTGAAGGCCATCTGACCAACCCTGAGTAACACATCACGGGGTCTCTCAATCTCACGGCCGTGGTTTTTCAGGATGTTGTAAATATAGTAGCAATATAGTTGAGTGATGGTCTTGGGAACTCGCTGCAGGTCCCTGACTCTTTGTGTGAAAAAGGGGCCCAGTGCCAGAGCGAGGATCCAGCAGTAGGAGGGGTTATAGCTCATGGTGTACAGGATCTCGTTCTCCTTCACGTGTTTGAAAACAGCTTCCGCCACCGTCTGATCTTCAAAATGTCTGATGAAATATTCATTCCGTTCCTCACCAGAAAATCCCAGGATTTCAGCTTTGGTACTGATCTCAGCCTTTTCCAATAAATGTAACGCAGTGGGGCGGGTGGTGACCAGCACTGAACACCCTGGGAGCAGCTTGTGCTGGATTAAACTGTACACAATGTCAGACACCTTGCACTTGAAATCTGGATCTGTGCATGTTGACTGAGGTTCTGTATTTCTCTGACTGTCAGCAAAATCAATTCCATGTTTGAATTCATCCAAACCATCGAATATGAACAGCAATCCCTCTGGGTTCTTCCAGACCTCTTTCAGAATATTCCCAAAGTAAGGATACTGATCCAGAATCAGTTCCTTCAGGTTTATTCTGCAGTTAATGGAGTTTAAATCGCGGAATTTGAAACTGAAGACAAACTGGAACTGTTGGTATATTTTCCCCGTGGCCCAGTCGTAAACAATCTTTTGTACCATTGTTGTTTTCCCGATCCCTGGGCCTCCAGCCACTGCTGCCGAACTCCCAGATTTGGATTTACTCCGGGAAAAGCTGCTCTGGAACAACTGATCAGTCCGGATTTTTTTCAGCTCTCTGCGGAGATGTTTCTCTCTCCACTCCTCGTGGTCTCTGCCTCTTGCCCGCAGCTCATGTTCCACCAGTCTCCGATCTCGAACAGTAGAAATGACCGTGAGCTCAGCGTATCGATCAACCAGCTGGAAAACCTTCACCTTCTCCGTCATCAGGATCGTGTTCACTCTCAATGTTTCAGTTTGTGCCCGCAGAGTCTCCTTGTGTTTCTGTTGAACATCTTCCATGGGAACAGACAGTGGACAAACTGTTAGATGCCTCAACTCAGAACTCAGTATTCAAGCACACAAGAGTTAGCTCAAAGCTATTGTATTAATTGGATTTGTCCATGGATGTTCGTACAGTAAAGTAAATTAAATTAACAGACCGCTGACTGGACGGAGAGGCCTGTTCCAGATAAACACCAGATCATCACATTTCCACATTAACTGTGCTGTGAAGGTGAGTATTTCCCTGGTAGTTTACTGACCCCCAACTGTCCCGTACTGGACAACATCTCACTACTGCCACAGATATCATTGCTCCTGAGGAAGTATCTTTTAATCCCTTGTGTTGATGTGGCGTATGGAGATAGAGAAGTGGGCATTCTGTCAAAGGAACAGGTCGGGGAATCACAGCTCACCCTCCCGTCTCACCGTCACTGAATCAAAATACAAAGAAGCAGCTTTGCTGATCAGAACATGCACTGTGGGTGGGTGGGTGGGGTGCGTGGGATCTCAAAGTGTGTTCAAAACCTGTCGGGTGTGTGGGGTTATGCACTGTGTCCGGCCTCTGCCAGGGATGTATGGGGAGGGCACAGTGTGTCAGGAACCTATCAGGTGTGTGGGGTCTAACAGTGTGTCAGGACACTGTCAAGGGCGTATGGGGTCTTACAGTGTGTCAGGACACTGTCAGAAATGTGCGGAGTCTTGTAGTGCGTCAGGAACCTGTTTAGGAGTGTGGGGTCTCACATCCTGTCAGGACCGTGCCAGGTGTGTGTGGGGTCTCAGTGTTTCAGGAGCCTGTCAGGCGTTTGTGGTGTCTCACAGTGTGTCAGGATCCGGCCAGGAGTCTATGGGGTCTGACGGTTTTTCAATTGATAATAGACAATAGGTGCAGGTGTAGGCAATTCAGCCTTTGGAGCCATCACTGCCATTCAATGTGATCATGAATGATCATCCACAATCAGAACCCCGTTCCTGCCTTCTCCCCATACCCCTTGAATCCGCAATCTTTAAGAGCTCTATCAAACTCTTTCTTGAAAGCATCCAGAGAATTGGTCTCCACTGCCTTCTGAAGCAGAGCATTCCATAGATCCACAACTCTCTGGGTGAAAACGTTTTTCCTGAACTCCGTTCTAAATGGCCTACCCCTTATTGTTAGCTGTGGCCTCTTGTTCTGGTCTCGGGAACATGTTTCCTGTCTCTAGCATGTCCAATCCCTTAAAAATCTTATATATTTCAATCAGATCCCCTCGAATCCATCTAAATTCCAGTGTATCAGGACCCTATCAGGTGGGTGTGGGATCTCGTGGTGTATCAAGAACCGGTCAGGGTTATGTGGTGTCTCACACTGTGTCGGGACCCTTGCAGTGGTGTGCGGGGTCTCAAAGTGTGTCGGACCAATGTCAGGGGTGTGTGGGGTCTTACAGTGTTTGAAGACACTGTCAGGGGCGTATGGGGTCTCACAGATTGTCAGCGCCCTGCTGGGTATCTATGGGGTCTCACTGTGTGTCAAGACCCTGCCTGGGTTGTTTGTGGTCTCATTGTGTTTCAGGACCCTGCCAAAGTTGTGCTGGGTCAAACAGTGTGTTAGGACTCTGCCACGGGTTTGTGGTGTCTCACATTGTGTCAGGACCCTGTCAAGAATGTGTGGGGTCCTGTAGTGTGTCAGGAACGTGTTTAGGAGTGTGAGTCATCTCGGCGTGTGTCAGTATCACGTTAGGAGTGTGGGGTCTCACATCCTGTCAGGACCGTGCCAGGTGTGTGTGGGGTCTCAGTGTTTCAGGAGCCTGTCAGGGGTGTGTGGGGAGTCACAGGATGTCAGGACCCTGCCAGGAGTCTGTGGTTTCTCAGAGTCTCGGGACCCTAGCCGTGGTGTGTGGGGTCTCACAGTGTGTCAGAATCCTGTCAGGGTCGTGTGGGGACTCACAGTGTGTTAGGACCCTGTCAGGGGTGTGTGGGGTCTCACAGTGTGTCAGGACCCTGTCAGGGATGTGTGGGGTCTCACAGTGTGTCAGGACCCTGTCAGGGGTGTGTGGGGTCTCACAGTGTGTTAGGACCCTGTCAGGGGTGTGTGGGGTCTAACAGTGTGTCAGGACCCTGTCAGGGGTGTGTGGGGTCTCACAGTGTGTCAGGATCCTGTCAGGTGTGTGTGGGGTCTCACAGTGTGTCAGGACCCTGTCAGTGGTGTGTGGGGTCTCACAGTGTGTTAGGACCCTGTCAGGGGTGTGTGGGGTCTCACAGTGTGTCAGGACCCTGTCAGGGGCGTATGGGGTTTCACAGATTGTCAGCGCCCTGCTGGGCATCTGTGGGGTCTCACTGTGTGTCAAGACCCTGCCTGGGTTGTGTGGGGTCTCACGGTTTGTCAATTGATAATAGACAATAGGTACAGGTATAGGCAATTCAGCCTTTTGAGCCAGCACCGCCATTCAATGTGATCATGGCTGGTCAGCCACAATCAGTACCCTGTTCCTGCCTTCTCCCCATATCTCTTGACCCCGCAATCTTTAAGAGCTCTATCTAACTCTTTCTTGAAAGCATCCAGAGAATTGGTCTCCACTACCGTCTGAAGTGGAGCATTCCATAGATCCACAACTCTCTGGGTGAAAAAAGTTTTCCCTCAACTCTGTTCTAAATGGCCTACACCTTATTGTTAGCTGTGGCCTCTTGTTCTGGACTTCCTCAACATCGGGAATGTTTCCTGTCTTTAGCGTGTCCAATCCCTTAAAAATCTTATATATTCCAATCAGATCCCCTCGCATCCTTCTAAATTCCAGTGTATCAGGACCCTGTCAGGTGTGTGTCGGATGTCATTGTGTATCAGGTACTTGTCGGGCAAGTGTCACGTCTGACAGTGTATCAGGAACCTGTCAGGGTTATGTGGCACCTCACAGTGTGTCAGGACCCTGTCAGGTGTGTGTGGGATCTCACAGTTTGTCAGGACACTGCCATGGGTGTGTGGGGTCTCACAGTTTGTCAGGACACTGCCAGGGGTGTGTGGGGTCTCACAGTTTGTCAGGACACTGCCAGGGGTGTGTGGGGTCTCATAGTGTGTCAGGACCCTGTCAGGGGTGTGTGGGGTCTCACAGTTTGTCAGGACACTGCCAGGGGTGTGTGGGGTCTCATAGTGTGTCAATAGATATTAGGCAATACTTGCAGGAGTAGGCCATTTGGCCCTTCGAGCCAGCACCGCCATCCAATGTGATTATGGCTGATCATCCACAATCATTACCCTGTTCCTGCCTTCTCCCCATATCCCTCGTCTCTGCTATCCTTAAGAGCTCTATCTAACTCTTTCCTGAAAGCATCCAGAGAATTGGTCTCCACTGCCTTCTGAAGCAGAGCATTCCGTAGATCCACAACTCTCTGGGTGATAAAGGTTTTCCTGAACTCTGTTCTAAATGGCCTACCCCTTATTGTTAAAGTGTGGCCTCTGGTTCTGGGCTCCCCCGACATCGGGAACATGTTTCCTGCCTCTAGCGTGTCGAATCCATTAATTATTATATATGTTTCAATCAGATCCCCTCTCATCCTTCTATATTCCAGTGAATCAGGACCCTATAGGGGTGTCCGGTGTCTAAGAGTGTGTCAGAACACTCTCAGGGAGTGTGTGGGGTCTCACAGTTTTTCAGGGACCTGCCTGGGTTATGTGGGGTCTCGCAGTGTGTTAGAACCTGTCGGATGTGTGGGGTCTCAGAGTGTGTCAGTGTCAGTGGTGGAGGCTAAAATATTAGGGGTATTTAAGAACCTCTTGTACAGGCACATGGATGAAAGGAAAATGGAGGGTTATGGGGTAGTGTGGGTTTAGTACTTTTTTTAAGGATATATGGGTCAGCACAACAGGGAGAGCTGAAGGGCCTGTACTGTGCTGTAGTGTTGTATGGTTCTATGTTCTATGGTGTGTGGGGTCTCACAGTGTGTCAGGACCCTGCCAGAAGTGTTTGGGGTCTCAGTGTGTCAGGACCCTGCCGGTGTGTGTGGGGTCTCAGTGTGTCAGGACACTGTCAGGGGAATGTGGGGTCTCACAGTGTGTTAGGAACCTGCCAGGGTTGTGAGGGGTCTCACAATGTGTCAGGACCTGGCAGGGTGTGTGTGGGTTCTCCAGACAACGTATTCCGGTGAAACGGGGAGTGTAGGAAAACATTGATTGTTGTAATGTTTACTTTGGAGAACGTGACAGTAGGAGAAACAATTTTCCTCAATAATCAGGGAGAGAGTCTGTTCTCTACTCAGAAATAGATATGTGACTGTTCCCTTGGCAAACTGCATGAAGAACAGTGAAGAACATGTTTGCAGGGAAATTGTCGAGAATTACCAAATCCTTAGTGCAGGGAAACGGAGGGGTTTTGTTGTCTGAATGTAGACTGGAAAAGCAGTAACACAGGTGACAGAAACGTGAGCAGTTTGAAAAGTTCTTTTGGTACCTTTTGAAAATTAACATCTTTGGCCAAAGATGAGTGATCCCTTTCAGCAAACTCACCAACTCTCTGCCTGGTTCCTCATGCTGTCCTGTGGAAACTCTCCCTCCAGCAAACATTTTTCCATGTGTCTCACTGTGCGCTGTGTCACGGTGGAACATTTACCTGATCAAATCCCCGTGGCTCAACAACGACATGGCCCTACACAACATCAACCTTCGGTGGAAACAGCGGTTTCTTCACTTACCTTTCAGCTCCCTGGGAATCTCCGGTACGGGTCGATGGACCAGAACACAACCTGTTCAGATTTAAAGTAATTTGACACGTTTCAATTCCTCAAATTATAAGTGCGTAATGTTTGATTCCAAAATTGAATTAATCTCTGATACTATCTCACCATGTTCCTGTATTTCTTTCAGTATTTTGTCCAACTTTGGGACACCAGTCCGCATTTTCACAAAGGTTTCCCACATCACCCTCCGGGCGCGGGAGCCTTTCTCCATCACCAGGCTCAGGAGGAGTTTAGAACTGTCCGCCCGCTCTCCCTTATCAGCGAGATCAGAGATTTTCTGTGAAGAGTAACGGTGAACATATTGGGGACTGACAGATTCACACAGAGAATGAGAAGTAAATGATGTGCTCTGTAACGGGATCACACTGAGCAGTCACCCGGACGGGTGCTGATCCTGTCTGGACATGGACTGTACATTCCGAGTGCAGAGCACACAGAGAGACATTCACCGTGAACCTGGTCCACCAGTCAATGAGATCCTGGCTGGTCTGTGACCGCTTCGTTAACGTGGCTCCAAATCCATATATAATCCCTCACCGGATTTGACCGTGTAAAACAAAATCAGAAAATAACGATCACAGATGAAGATAGAAGTCAATAGACAATAGGCAATAGGTGTAGATGTAGACCATTTGGCCCTTCGAGCCTGCACCGCCATTTTGAGATCATGGCTGATCAATTCCTATCAATATCCGGTTCCTGCCTTGTCCCCATATCCCTTCATTTCCCTATCCATAAGATACCTATCTAGCTCCTTCTTGAAAGCATCCAGAGAATTGGCCTCCACTGCCTTCCGAGGCAGTGCATTCCAGAGCCACACAACTCTCTGGCAGAAGAAGTTTTTCCTTAACTTTGTCTTAAATGACCTACCCCTTATTCTCAAACCATGCCCTCTGGTACTGGACTCTCTCAGCATCTGGAACATATTTCCTGCCTCTATCTTCTCCAATCCCTTAATAATAATATATGTTTCTATCAGATCCCCTCTCAATCTCTTTAATTCCGGCGTGTACAAGCCCAGTCTCTCTAATCTCTCTGCGTAAGACAGTCCAGACATCCCAGGAATTGACCTCGTGAATCTACGCTGCACTTCCTCTACAGCCAGGATGTCCTTCCTTAACCCTGGAGACCAAAACTGTACACAATACCCCAGGTGTGGTCTCACCAGGGCTCTGTACAAATGCAATAGGATTTCCTTGCTCTTGTACTCAATTCCCTTTGTAATAAAGGCCAACATTCCATTAGCCTTCTTCACTGCCTGCTGCACTTGCTCATTCACCTTCAGTGACTGATGAACAAGGACTCCGAGATCTCTTTGTATTACTCTCTTACCCAGCTCTACACTCTTCAGATAATAATCTGCCTTCCTGTTCTTACTCCCAAAGTGGATAACCTCACACTTATTCATATTAAATGCCATCTGCCAAGTATCTGCCCATTCACCCGGCCTATCCAAGTCACCCTGAATTCTCCTAACATCCTCATCACGTGTCACACTGCCACCCAGCTTAGAATCATCAGAAAATTTGCTGATGTTATTTACTATGCCTTCATCCAAATCGTTAACGTAAATGGTAAACAGCTGTGGTCCCAATCCCGAGCCCTGTGGCACCCCACTAGTCACCACCTGCCATTCCGAGAAACACCCATTCACCACTACCCTTTGCTTTCTATCTGCCAACCAGTTTTCTATCCATGTCAATGCCTCCCCCCCCCCCGATGCCCTGAGCTTTGATTTTACCCACCAATCTTCCATGTGGGACCTTATCAAAAGCCTTCTGAAAATCGAGGTACACTACTTCCACTGGATCTCCCCCGTCTAGCTTCCTGGTTACATCCTCGAAAAACTCCCAACAGATTTGTCAAGCATGATTTACCCTTGGTAAATCCATGCTGTCTGGGCCCAATCCTGTCACTGCTATCTAGATATGCCACTATTTCATCCTTAATAATGGACTCTAGCATCTTTCCCACCACCGACGTCAGGCTGACAGGTTGATAGTTCTGTTTTCTCCCTCCCTCCTTTCTTAAAAAGTGGGATAACATTAGCCATTCTCCAATCCTCAGTAACTGATTCTGAATCTAAGGAACATTAGAAAATGATTACCAATGCATCCGCAATTTCCAGGGCCACCTCCTTTAGTACCCTAGGGTGCAGACCATCTGGACCTGGGGATTTGTCAGTCTTCAGTCCCATCAGTCTTCTCATCACCATTTCCTTCCGAATGTCAATATGTTTCATTTCCTCTGTTACCCTATGTCCTTGGTCCATCCATACATCTGGGAGATTGCTTGTGTCTTCCTTAGTGAAGACAGATCTAAAGTACTCATTAAATTCTTCTGCCATTTCTCTGTTTCCCATAACAATTTCACCCAATTCATTCTTTAAGGGCCCAACATTGTTCTTAACTATCTTCTTTCTCTTCACATACCTAAAAAAGCTTTTGCTATCTTCCTTTATATTCCTGGCTAGCTTGCGTTCGTACCTCATTTTTTCTCCCCGTATTGTCTTTTTAGTTAAGTTCTGTTGTTCCTTAAAAACTTCCCAATCATCTGTCCTCCCACTCACCTTAGCTGTCATATTTCCTTTTTTTTAATGCTATGCAGTCTCTGATTTCCTTTGTCAACCACTGAGGCCCCTTTTCTCCCTTTGAATCCTTCCTTCTCTGGGGGATGGACTGATTTTGCACCTTGTGCATTATTCCCAAGAATACCTGCCATTGCTGTTCCACTGTCTTTTCTGCTAGGCTATCCGTCCAGTCAACTTTGGCCAGCTCCTCCCTCATGGCTCCATAGTTTCCCCTGTTCAACTGCAACACTGACACCTCTGATCTGCCCTTATCCTTCTCAAATTGCAGATAAAAGCTAATCATATTGTGATCACTACCTCCTAATGGCTCCTTTACTGCGAGATCGCTTATCAAATCCTGTTCGTTGCTTAACACTAAATCCAGAATAGTCTTGTCCCTGGTCGGCTCTTGTACAAGTTGTTCCAAGAATGCATCCCGTAGGCACTCTACAAACTCCCTATTCTGTGGTCCAGCACCAACCTGATTCTCCCAGTTCACCTGCATGTTGAAATCCTACATAACTACCTTTGCCACATGCCAATGTTAACTCCCTATTCAACTTGCACCCAATGCTACTGTTTGGTGGCCTGCAGACAACACCCATTTGGGTCCTTTTGCCCTTACTGTTCCTCAGTTCTATCCACCCTGACTGTACTTCTCCTGACCCTATGTCCACCCTTGCAAAGGACTGAATCTCATTCCTCACCAACAGGGCCACCCCACCCCATCTGCCCACATTTCTCTCCCTATGATAGCACGTATACCCTTGTACATTCATTTCCCAGGTCTGATCTCCCTGCAGCCATGTCTCCGTTATCCCAGCAAGATCATAGTTACCCATTTGCACCTGGGCTTCAAGCTCATCCGCCTTATTTCTGACACTTCGTGCAGTCAGGAGGGTTTTTATAACAGAGTGAGCAGTCTCGGAGAAGTTGCAGAAAAGATGATGTGATTCATCTCCTCAGTCCGCCAGTGTCCAACATGACAGCGGATTACCGGCTGACACCTGATGCCTTTCCTTTGCCCTTTCCAGTGGAGCTTTATTCAGTGATTATAAATTACAACACAGCAGTATTCCGCGATCCACACTGTTTGCAATTACAGATTATAACGGAATCATCTCCACCCAGAGCAGAACACACTCGAGCTCCTGTGGCATCCAGTAATAATGCCCTGGTTCTCACTGACATCCTGCCGTCCCACTGCACGGTCTTTTCAAAATGAAAGTTCCTTCCATATTTCCATTTAAACTTCCTTATTGCAACCTCATGCAATTGTTCCCTGCTCCCCTCGCTCTGAGCATTGAACCGCCACTGGAGTGTTTAAACCTCTTTCAATCACTCCTTCAGATTCACCGTTTTAAGAATTATATATATTTATTTCTGATTTATTTTTATGCTTTATTATCCGATGAGTGAGAATTCCGACACCCATCAGTCCTGTGATGTGTGAAAATTCAAACCCATTCTCCATCCCACTCACCCGATATTGCTCTACGCTGAACTGATTCTCGGCTGTTAACGCCAGGCTCACTCCGTGCACCCCTCCTTCCATCGCCTGCTCCAGCCTGTCCCGGTAGATATCCGTCAACTGCAGCAGCTGGGAATCGTCCCAACTTGCCAGGAGCTCGGTGATCACTGAGCTTGGACCTGTGAAGGAAAATAGTGAAAATGAAATAAATTACTGATCCATATTGGGCAGTAACTTTCTCTCTGGAACCTAAAGATCACCAAACACAGACCGGAAAATAAAATAATATATATATATATATGGGGGGGGGGGGTTGAGTTTGAAGGAACAGGCTTGGACTGGAGGTTGGGGGTTGCCGGGGGTGTAGGAGGGGTAAACCTCCATCTGTTGAAGGTTGCTCTTGTCCCTGCCAATACAGCTCTCTGTTTTGGAAGGACTCTGCTTATTGCTGAGAATATAGTAACCCACCACCATCACTCTCCTGGTACTGTCCATCACCACCGCTTGGCTTTGGGTTACTGTCTGCCTGTCTGGTCAATCCCTTCCTCAGCAAATCTCTGGGATATCTCACAAAATGCTGCAGGTGCTCAGCAGGTCAGGCAGCATCTATGGAGGAGAATAAACAATCAACGTTTCGGGCCAAGGACTGGAAATGAGGGGACAGAAATTCAAGATATTTCCATATTATTTTCTATTCCTTGTTGCCCTGATCTGAAATATCGACTGTTTATTCCTCTCCATGGATGCTGCCTGATCTGCTGAGTTCTACCAATCTGTTGTGTGTCTTTGTGTTGCCCAGAACTTGCAGCATCTGCAGAATGTCTTGTCTTCTGGAGTAACTCGCTATTTTAATGTGCATCACAATCTGTTAGAGGAGCAGGAGCAGACGGTAACTGTACTCCTTCCATGTGTGACTGTGTTTCCCCAGAGATGTGAACTCTCTCTCTCTCTCTCATCTCTCTGCTCAGTTTTCAAAAATACTTTGTGAATTGCCTATATTGCATTAAACACAGACGCAGAATCTGCAGAGTATTTATAAATTTAAATAATTCACCAACATACCCGTGTCCTTTCCTGATGTTGACGTCACTGGAGCTCCTCCACTGCTCGAACCTTGACGCATTTTGGGGACAGGTGTGATCAGTTTTTACTGTTCTGTAACAAAACAAAACAACAATAGGAGGGACAGACATTAATTAAAGGAGAATACTGTTTTGTTTTTAAACGGAGGAAAACACTTCCAAACATCTTGGGCCGATCCACTCTAGCCTTGACATGGCCTGATCCACCTGTGCCCATCCACCCACAGTCACACAATGTCCATTTCCGATCTCTCCATGGATTGTACACTGGACCAGGATTCTCCAGGGTATCTACTCTCTGTACTGCAGGCAATTCCCTTTTAGGAACAAATCTTGTGTCCTGGACCAGGAGTGTTGCGTCGACGGAATGGCAAGGCAGATTGAGCAGACAGCACCCACTGTCTTGGTCCTCCTACCACTGGTGGCGCTGTGGTGCGTAATGGAAAAGAGTTACAGCAGTGTGGGCTGAAACATTTCTGCTGATGATTAGACTTCTATTCCTCTTGTCACTGGATTATACAGATTTCTCAACCACACCCGATTCTCACCGTCTCCTTTCAGGTTATCATTGCCTGGCCTTGACACCTACGGCAATATAGGATTTGAGTCAACAGAGAGAAACTGTGACATCCTGAACAATGCAATATCACCGATAGCATCGTGACATCTTGTCCTGAACCACTATAGTTTTTTCCGGCAGGACTTTAAGACCATTATTAGCTCCAGAACTCAGTTAAGATTTCTTTCAGCATATCACCTGGCTATTATCAGATAGTTAGTTATATGACTCAATGTCAAACACAATGTCGACATGCCATACATCCCGAACAACAAGTTGGGAAAAATCATTAAAATAAATAAAATAAGATGCTGGAGTTATTCAACAAGACAAAGAGTATGTTAATATTTCAGGTGGCAGACCCTGTATCAGAGCTGAGCCTGTGTGTAGGAGCCATGTATCTGTTCTCTATCAGCATTGCATCCTGCGTTGTGTGTTTATTATGTTTTTATGGTAACTAGTCGCATCAGTAGGGGTGTGGTACACGCAAAGGGAGTCAGTTATATATCTGTGCTTTGTTCCATGCAGTACACAGCCCTAATGCCCTTCCTTCAGACAACATTGGTGGCGTGGGGAGGGGAGACTTGCAGCTCGGGCTAATGCCGGTCTTCCATAAAAAACATACCTTGCCCAGGCTTACGGCCTGGAAACTTCCCAAGGTGCAAATCCATGTCTATCGAGACTACTGGAGGCCTACTACACTACCCAGCTGGGGACTGACGGATGTCATATATTTTGTTATTATCCACTCAGATACGCTGAACTTAAACTTGGGTTCAGATCTGTTTCATCCCTTCAAGATTGTATGTTTACTGATTGCTAATAAAGGATCGAATACTTATCACTGACATTTGTAACAATCATTATTGGATTTGAGGGCACTTCATGTAAGTAGAACAAATCTGTGGGGGGTCGCCAGCAATGGCAAATTAGCTTGGTTACATTACACCGCTACATTCTCAACAAATGTTTCTCAACCTGCCGATCATTGAAATATTCTGAGATACTGAGTATTTTGCTTCAGTTTTCACCGGTGAAAAGGCCCTTGACAATTGTGGGGATGACTTACAGTGGACTGAAACAAAAGTACAGACTTTAAGAAAGAGCATGCGCTGTATCTTTTGAGAAGTGTTAAGTTAGATAAGTTGCCGGGACTGAACGAGATATACCCCATGCAAATATAGGAATCGAGGGAGGAGATTGCTAATCCCCTGACGATGATCTTCGCATCATTCATGAGGTGGGGAGAAGTACCGGAAGATTGGAAGTTTGCAAACGTTGCTCTTTTGTTCGAGAAATGGAGTAGAGATAACTCAAGAAATTATAGACCAGTGAGTCTTACTTCAGTGGTGGGCAAAATTTAGAGAAGATCCTGAGAGGCAGGGTTTATGAGCATTTGGAGAGACATAATCTGATTAGGGATAGTCAGTCTGGCTTGCCGAGGGCAGGTCATGCCTTATGAATCTGACTGAATTCTTTGAGGATGTAACAAAACACACTGATGAAGGTAGAGCAGTGGAAGTACTGTATATGGATTTCAGTAAGAGGTTAGCAAAGGTTCCCCATGGAAAGCTCATTCAGAAAATAATGAGGGATGGGATCCAAGGAGACCTTGCTTTGTGGATCCAGAATTGGCATGGCCACAGAAGGCAAAGGGCGGCTGTAGATGGTTCGTATTCTGCAGGGATGATGATGACTGATAGTGTTCCGTTGGGTCTGTTCTGGGACACCTTCTCTTTGTGATTTTTACAACTGACCCAGATGAGGAAGTTGAAGGATGGGTTAGTAAGTTTGCTGAAGAAACAATCGTTGGGAGTGTTGTGGATCGTCTGCAGGGTTGTCAGATGTTACAGTGCAACATCGATAGGGTGCAGAATTGGACAGAGAAGTGGCAGATGGAGTTCAATACTGATAAGCGTGAAGCGGTTCATTTCGGTCAGATTCCATGAAAATGTAATATTAATGGTAATACTCCTGTCAATCTGGAGGATCAGTGAGATCTTGGGGCTAGTGTCGATAGAACACTCAAAGCTGATGCACACGTTGACAGTGTTGATAAGAAAGCATATGGTGTGTTGACATTTATCAGTCACGGAATTGAGTTCAAGAGCGTGAGGTAATGTTACAGCTATACAAGACCTTGATTAGATCCCACTTGGGAGTATTGTGTTCAGTTCTGGTCACCTCACTACAGGAAACGATATGGCTGCTACAGAGGGAGCACAGAGTAGATTTACAAGGACTTCCTTTGGATCCAGAATAACAATCATTTTGTTCTCCTTTACACTTGTAAACAATCTTGAATCTTGAACCCTGGGGATAATACCACGACCAACCACATTATCTATGATCCCACTTGATTTCATAAACTTCAACAATGTCACCCTCATTCTCCTCTGGAATAAAGATCCAGCTCGGCCAACCTCTGCCTATGACTCGGCCCTCTAGTCCAGGCAACGTCTTCAGCAATCTCGTCTGCACCCGATCCAACTTGATAGTATCTTTCCTACAGCAGGGTCAACACAAATGTACAGAATACTCTGTGTCGCCACACCAACAATATAATGCCCATAATCCAGAACTCAATGCCCTAACTGATGACGGCCAGCATGATTATATCCTTCTTTTCCACTCTCTATACTTGCCCGTCCAGTTTCAGTGACTGTACTCTTGTACTCCCAGGTTGCTCTGTTCCACAACACTTGTTGTGATCCCATTCACTACACCAGTCTCACCTAGTTTGACTGTCCAAAATGCACCATCGCTCACTTGTCCAAGTTGAAAACCATTTGGCATTGCTCAGCCCATCTCCATAACTGACCAAGATGCCTTTGAAATTCATTGTCACCTGTTGCCTGATAAGCCGGTCTCCCGAATTTAGTCTCCCTGTCTGCACATGACTGTGTCGCCACCCACAGCTCTAACCTGCTAATTAAGTTTGTCGACGGCACCACATAGATTGGCCTCCTCTCAAGCAATAACGAGATGGCCAACAGGGAAGAGGTCATCTCTCTGACACAGTGGTGGCAAAGTAACAACCTTCCTCTCAATTTTGCAAAAACAAAGGAGCTGGTTGTGAATTACAGGAGGAATGGAGACAGGATAACCCCTATTGACATCAATGGATCTGGGGTTGAGAGGGTGAACAGCTTTAAGTTCCTCGACATAAACATCACCGAGGATCTCACGTGGTCTGTTCACATCAGCTGTGCGGTGAAAAAGGCACAAAAACACGTCTTTCACCTCAGACGGTTGAGGAAGTTCGGTATCGGCCCCCATGTCCTAAGAACTTTCTACAGGGGCACAACTGAGAGCATCCTGACTGGCTGCATCGCTACTTGGTATGGGAACTTTACTTCCTTCAATTGCAGGACAGTGGTGCGGACAGTCTGGCGCATCTGTAGTTATGAACTTCCCATGATTCAGGAATTTACAAGGACAGGTGTATAGAAAGGGCCCGAAGGATCATTGGGGACCAGAGTCACCTCAACCACAATCTATTCCAGCTGCTACCATCCGGGAAACGGTACCGCAGCATAAAAGCCAGCACCAACAGGCTCTGGAACACCTTCTTCCACCGGGCCATGAGACTAGTTAACTCACGCTCAATTGAGTGTCTCTATATTATATTGACTGTTCAATATATTATAAATTACTTTCATTGCACATTGCACATTTTGACCGAGACCTAACGTAAAGATTTTTGCTCCCCATGTATGTGAAGGATTTAAGAAATCAATTCAACTTAATTCAATTCAATTCAAACTTCCTAATCGCGCCATGTCCATTCATGAACAAATCAATGGCATGAATAATGAATTACAGAGGTCTCAACACTGACACACACATCCCATTCGTCACAGGCCTCAATTTGCTAAAACCATCTTGAATTATCTCCCTCTGCTTCTTGTTCTCGATCCCGGTGTGAATCCACCTCGCCAGCTCCCCGTGAATCCCACGTGACTGAACCTTCCCGATCAGCTGACATGTGGGATCTTGTTACAGACTTTACCAAAGTTCAACAACATTTCTGCCCAACTTCACTCAACTCCCTAGTTAACTCTTAAATAATCTCCAAAATACTTGACAGATATGATGTCCTAGTGGGCAATTTAGACGGTGATTTTCCGATAACCAATGTCCAACATCCCGGGATTTCAGCTTCACTGCAAACTGAGGAAATTCCAATCCCAGCTGTCGAATTACCAACCTGGACTGAAGCCCGTATACTGCCAGTTCCATATCCTCAGAGTCACCAGCCCAATATCATCACCAATACAAAGACGCTTTGATGCCGGCGATTTGCCGTGGTGTTCCCGCCATTTCCGATTCATAATCTAAGGTGGAATTAGAACCTAATGACCCTTTGCTGGGGCTGGTGCTCAGGCTGGTTCCCCGGTCTGTATAGAGGATGCGGATATACTTCAGCCTGACCCCAGCAGATAAACCGAACACATTTGATTACAATTTTCCTGCTGTGTGGGATCTTGCCCAGCACAGCTGCCTGCCATGTTTCCTGCAGTATAGCCGGAACAAAATGTAAAATTATAAAGTAGAAACGCTGGGAACTCAGTACATCAGACTACATCTCTGAAAGGAGAAATGGTGGAAGACCCAATTCCAGAACTGAGACTGTCCGAGATGCTGCCGATCTGCTGAGCGTCTCCAATATTTTCTCCTCCTCACTTTAAATTTCCTGCAACTGCAGTATTCCCTCTTCATTTTAATGCACAGATGGTAACTGATTGTAAAATATCAGCAACACCCTAAACTGTAAATATCACCCCACCCCAACCAATTTCTTAGTTCTCAGTTCATTCAGACCCTGGTGTAATTCATCCCATACAGTCAATGCTCACAACATCCTTTCCTGAGTACATCATAGAAACCAACCTCCCCTCCATGGACCCTGTCTATTCTTCCCACTGACTCAGTAAAGCAGGCCACAGAAGGAAAGATCCCCACAACCCTGGACATTCTCACTTCTAATGCTCCATCGGGGCGAAGATAAAATAAAACAGAAACACTCCACCGGGCTCAAGGACGGTGTCCATTCTGCTGTTAGAAGCGAACAGCGTGATGAGTGGACTCCTGACTAAATCGATGTGACCTTGCACCACATATCTACCTGCACTGCACTTTCTCTGTAACCAGAATGATTTGTTTTACCTCAATGTACTGCTGCAATGTATTGATCTGTGTGGAGAATACCGGAGGCACGATTTTCACTCAACTGCTGTACATAGAAAACAAAATAAAGATCCCCCAATGCAACGGTGAGGAAATATTAGACAGACTGGGTTGCTTCTTTGGAAATTCTGAGGGGAGTGTACGCCCTTCTGGTGGAAAGCGGCCAGTGAAGGAGTGGAGCTTTGAGGCTTTGACTCGAAAGATTCTGGCAGTTTTGGCAGTTGGACTGTGCAATCAAATCACTCAAAATTTGAATAGCTCAGCAGAAAACCGCTGATTAGACAATCAAGATTTGAATAGCTCAGACTCAGCAGAGAGCAGCTGATTGGGTAATTGAGGTCAGGTGAGCAAGCTGTTTGAAAAACTCAAACAAGTAAATAGAGGGGTAGCTCAAGCGGAGCCGCCTGTGAAAAGCGGCCAGTAAGTGATTGGGCAGGTGAAGGAGTGGAGTTTCAGACTTTGACTGTGGAGGCTTCAGCGAGAAGAGGCGGAGTGCGAGCTTGTTCCCAGTTAGTATTTTCAATGCCTCCTCAGACAGTAATGTGCCTCACCTGTGAGTTGTGGCAGTCTTGGGAAACTCCCCTCTCCCGCAGAGTCACATCTGCCAGAAGTGCTTGCGGTTGGTCGATCTGGAAGACCGTTTTAGGAATCTGGAGCAGCAGCTGGATGACCTTCGACTCATAAGGGAGAATGAGCCAGTCATAGATGAGAGCTACAGGGAGGTAGTCACACCTAGGCTGCCGGAAGTAGGTCATTGGGTGTCCGAAGAGGGAAAGCGAAAGAGAGTAGACAGGAAGTGCAGGGCACCCCTGTAGCCATTCCCCTGAATAATATGTTTACCATCCTGTATACTGTTGGCGGGGACGACCAGCCAGATGTGAGCCACGGTAGCAGAGCCTTTGGCACTGATTCTGACCTTGTGGTGCAGAAGGATGGGACGGATAAGAGGAGAGCTGACGTCATTGGAAACTATAGTCAGGGGAGCAGACAGGAAATTTTGTGGACGTGAGAAGGAAACCCACATGGTTTGTTGCCTCCCGGGTGCCAGGGTCCGGGATGTCTCTGACCGGGTGCATGACATCCTGGTATGAGAGAGAAAGCAACCAGAAGTCGTGACACATGTTGGTACCAACGACATAGGCAGGAAGAGGGATGAGGTCCTGAAGTGTGAGTTTCGGGAACTAGGCAGAAGGCTAGGGTGGCGTTCTCAGGATTGCTGACAGTACAACGTGACAGTGATGGCAAGAATTGGAGGAGATGGCAGTTGAATGCGTGGCTGAGGAGTTGGTGCAAGGGGCAGGGTTTTATATTTTTGGATAATTGGGCTTTTTTCTGGGGAATTTGGGACCTGTAGAGATTGGATGTGTTGCGCCTGAACCCGAGGGGGAGCAACATCCTTGGAGGTAGGTTTGCCAGCAGGGTTCGGGAGGGTTTAAACTAATTTGCAAGGCGGATGGGACCTGGAGCGATAGAGCAGTGAAAGCAGTGCATGGAGTAAAGCCAGATCTAACATATCTTTGAGGAAAGATAAGCAGAATAAAGGGTGTAAACTTAATAAGGTAGAAGGGCTAAAGTCATATACGTCAATACAATAAGCATCAGGAACAAAGGTGATGAACTGAGAGCTTGGATACGTAAATGGAATTATGATGTAGTGACCATTACAGATACTTGGCTGGTGCCAGGGTAGGAATGGATTCTCAATATTCTTGGATTTCAGTGCTTTAAAAGGGATAGAGGTCGGATGGCATTACTGGTACGGGATACTATTAGAACTACAGAAAGGGTGTGTAATGTAGCAGGATCCTCTTTTGAGTAAGTATGGGTGGAAGTCAGGTACAGGAATGGAGCAGTTACTCTATTGGTGGTATTCTATTGCCCCCTGGTAACAGCAGAGATACCGAGCAGCAGATTGGGAGGCAGATTTAGGAAAGGTGCAAAAATAACAGGATTGTTATCATGGTTGACTTTAACTTCCCTAATATTGTTTGGCACCTGATTAGTTCCAAGGGTTCAGATGGGGCAGAGTTTGTTAAGTGTGTCCAGGACGGATTCCTGTCACAGTATGTTGACAGGCCGACGAGGGGGAATGCTATACTAGATCTAGTATTAGGTAACGAACCGGGTCTGGTCACAGATCTCTCAGTGGCTGAGCATCTGGGGGACATTGATCACCGCTCCCTGGCCTTTAGCATTATCATGGAAATGGATAGATTCGGAGAGGACAGGAACATTTTTAATTGGGGAAGGGCAAATTATGAGGTTATAAGGCTAGAACTTGGAGGTGTGGATTGGGTTGATGCTTTTGCAGGGAAATGTACAATAGACATGTGGTCGATGTTTAAGGATCTCTTGCAGGTTGTTAGGGATAAATTTGTCCTGGTAAGGAAAATAAAGAATGGTAGGGTGAAGGAACCATGGGTGACAAGTGAGGTGGAAAATCTAGTCATATGGAAGAAGGCAGCATACATGGGGTTTAGGAAGCAAGGATCAGATGGGTCCTTTGGGGAATATAGGGCAGCAAGAAAGGAGCTTAAGGAGGGGTTGAGAAGAGCCAGACGGGGGCATGAGAAGGCCTTGGCGAGTAGGATAAGGGAAAACCCCAAGGCATTCTTCAATTATGTGAACAAAAGGATGACAGGAATGAAGGTAGGAACGATTAGAGATAATTGTGGGAAGATGTGCCTGGAGGCTGTGGAAGTGAGCGAAGGCTTCCGTGAATACTTCTCTGAAGTATAATTCACCAATGAGAGGGAACTTGATGACGGTGAGGACAATATGAGTGAGATTGATGTTCTGGAGCATGTTGATATTAATGGAGAGGAGGTGTTGGAGTTGTTAAAATACATTGGGAAGGTAAAGTCCCCGGGCTTGACGCTGCTCCTCTTCTACTTCCCCAGGGTGCTCCACGAGGCGCGGGAAGAGATAGTTGATCTTCTGGCTAGGACCGTTATGTCCCCGTTGTCCACAGGAATGGTACCGGAGGATTGGAGGGAGGCAAATATTGTCCCCTTATTCTATAAAGCTAGTAGGGATAGTCCGGGTAATTATAGTCCAGTGAGCCTTACGTTACGTCTGTGGTGGGAAAGCTGTTGGAAAAGATTCTTAGAGATAGGAAGTATGGGAATTTAGAGAATCATGGTCTGATCAGGGACAGTCAGCATGGCTTTGTGAAGGACAGATCGTGTCTAACAAGCCTGATAGAGTTCTTTGAGGAGGTGAGCAGACATATGGATGAGGATAGTGCAGTGGAAGTGATCTACATATAACCATATAACAATTACAGCATGGAAGCAGGCCATCTTGGCCCTTCTAAGCTGTGCCGAAGCTTACACTCACCTAGTCCCAGTGGCCCGCACTCTGCCCATAACCCTCCATTCCTTTCCTGTCCATATATCTATCCAATTTTACTTTAACTGACAATACCGAACCTGACTTTACCATTTCTACTGGAAGCTCATTCCACACAACTACCACTCTCTGGGTAAAGAGCACCTCATGCTGCCCTTAACCCTTTGCCCCTAAACTCTCAAATTATTTCCTCTTGTTTGAATCTCCCCTACTCTCAATGGAAAAAGCCTATCCACGTCAATTCGATCTATCCCTCTCATTATTTTAAATACCTCTATCAAGTCACCTCTCAACCTTATATGCTCCAAAGAATAAAGACCTAACTTGTTCAGCCTTTCCCTGTAACTATGGTGCTGAAACACAGGTAACATTCCAGTAAATCTTCCCTGTACTCTCTCTATTTTGTTGATATCTTTCCTATAATTCAGTGACCAGAACTGTACACAGTACTCCAAATTCGGCCTTACCAATGCCTTGTACAATTTTAACATTACAGCCCATCTCTTGTACTCAATGCTCTGATTTATAAAGGCTAGCATAGCAAAAGCTTTCTTCACCACCCTATCCAAATGAGATTCCACCTTCTGGGAATCTTGCACCATTATTCCTAGAACACTCTGTTCTACTGCATTCTTCAATGCCCTACCTTTTATAATGTATGTCCTGGTTGGATTATTCCTACCAAAATTTAGACCTCACATTTATCAGCATTAAATTCCATCTGCCATCGCTCAGCCCACTTTTCTAACTGGCCTAAATCTCTCTGCAAGCTTTGAAAACCTACTTCATTATCCACAATGCCACCTGCCTTACTATCTGCATAGTTACTAATCCAATTTACCACCCCATCATCCAGATCACTAATGTATATGACAAATAACATTGGACCCAGTACAGATCCCTGAGGCACACCACTAGTCACCAGCCTCCAACCTGACAAACAGTTATCCACCACTACTCTCTGGCATCTCCCATCCAGCCACTGTTGAATCCATTTGACTACATCAATATTAATAAATAACAATTGAACCTTCCTAACTAACCATCCGTGTGGAACCTTGTCAAAGGCCTTACTGAAGTCCATATAGACAACATCCGCTGATTTACCCTCATCAACTTTCCTCGTAACCCCTTCAAAAAATTCAATCAGATTTGTCAAACATGACCTTCCACACACAAATCCATGTTCACTCTTCCTAATCAGACCCTGTCTATCCAGATAATTATATATACCATCTCTAAGAATACTTTCCATTAACTTACCAACCACTGACGTTAAACTGTCAGGCCTATAATTGCTAGGTTCACTCTTAGAACCCTTTTTAAACAATGGAACCACGTGCAATACGCCAATCCACCGGCACCATCCACTTTTCTAATGACATTTGAAATATTTCTGTCAGAGCCCCTGCTATGTCTACACCAACCTCTCTCAAGGTGCTAGGGAATATCCTGAGCATGACCCGGAGATTTATCCACTTTTATATTCCTTAAAAGTGCCAGTAATTCCTCCTCTTTAATGGTCATAATTTCCATAACTTCCCTACTTGTTTCCCTTACCTTACACAATTCAATATCCTTCTCCTTAGTGAATACCGAAGAATATTTCAAAATCTCCCCCATCTCTTTCTGCTCCACACATAGCTGTCCACTCTGATTCTCTAAGGGACCAATTTTATCCCTCACTATCCTTTTTCTAATAATATAACTGTAGAAATCCTTCGGATTTATTTTCACCTTACTTGCCAAAGCAACCTCATATTTTCTTTTAGCTTTTCTAATTTCTTTTTTAAGATTCTTCTTACATTCTTTATATTCCTCGAGCACCTCATTTGCTCCATGCTGCCTAGATTTATTGTAGATATCTCTCTTTAACCTAACCAGGTTTCCAATATCTCTTGAAAACCATATCTCTCTCAAATGTTTAAGCTTTCCTTTCAACCTAACAGGAACATAAATATTCTGTACCCTCAAAATTTCACCTTTGAATGACCTCCATTTTCTATTACATCCTTCCCAAAAAATAAATTCTCCCAATCCACTCCTTCTAAGTCCTTTTCGCATCTCCTCAAAGTTAGCCTTTCTCCAATCAAAAATCTCAATCCTGGGTCTACTCCTATCCTTCTCCATAATTATATTGAAACTAATGGTATTATGATCACTGGACCCGAAGTGCTTCCCAACACATACGTTCGTCACCTGACCTATCTCATTCCCTGACAGGAGATCCAACACTGCCCCTTCTCTAGTCCTTACCTCTATGTATTGCTGCAAAAAACTATACTGCACATATTTTACAAACTCCAAACCATCCAGCCCTTCTACAGAATGGGCTTCCCAGTCTATGTGTGTAAAATTAAAATCTCCCACAATCACAACCTTGTGCTTACTACAAATATCTGCTATCTCCTTACAAATTTGTTCCTCCATTTCTTGCTCCCCAGTAGGTGGTCTATAATACACCCCTATAAGTGTTACTACACATTTTCCCATTCCTCAATTCCACCCAAATAGTCTCCCTAGATGAGCCCTCTAATATATCCTGCCAAAGCACCGCTGTAATATTTTCTCTAACAAGCAATGCAACACCTCCTCCTCTTGCCCCTCTGATTCTATCACACCTGAAGCAACGAAATCCAGGAATACTTAGTTGCCAATCACACCCCTCCTGAAACCATGTTTCACTAATAGCTACAACATCATACTTCCAGGTATCAATCCATGCTCTAAGCTCATCCACCTTTCTTACAATGTTCCTAGCAATAAAATAGATCAATTTAAGAAACTCTCCACCTCTTGCTCTCTGTTTATCCGTAACAATGCAATCAACTTCATTATCTTTTTCTTCCTTCTCCCCTACATCTTCGGTCAGAGCGCTCCCCTTCTCTATCAGCTTCCTATCCTAACTAACACACTGTCTACTAGCTTTCTCTATTTGTGAATTAACCTCCTCTCCCCTAGTCTCTTCAAATTGATCCCCACCCCACAACCATTCTAGTTTAAAGTCTCCCTAGTAGCCTTAGCAAATCTCCCCGCCAGCATATTAGTCCCTCTAGGATTCAAGTGTAACCAGTCCTTTTTTTTACAGGTCACACCTGCCCCAAAAGAGGTCCCAATGATCGAGAAACTTGAATCCCTGCCCCCTGCTCCAATCCCTCAGCCACGCATTTATCCTCCACCTCATTCCATTACTACTGTCACTGCCGCGTGGCACAGGCAGTAATCCCGAGATTACTACCTTTGCGGTCCTTCCTCTCAACTGCCTTCCTAAATTCCTATATTCTCCTTTCAGGACATCTTCCCTTTTCCTCCCTATGTCTTTGGTACCTATATGTACCACGACCTCTGGCTGTTCTCCCTCCCACAGCAGGCTACATTGGACGCGATCAGAAACATAGGCACAAGGCACCAGGGAGGCAAATTACCATCCGGGTCTCCTGATCGCGTCCACAGAATCGCCTATCTGACCCCCTAACTATCGAGTCTCCTATTACTAATGCCTTCCTCTTACTTTCCCTACCCTTCTGAGCTTCGGACTCTGTGCCGGACGTACGGCCACTGTTGCTTCCCCCAGGTAGGTTGTCCCCCCCACCCACAACAGTTCTCAAACAGGAGTACTTATTGTCAAAGGGTACAGCCACTGCGGTACTCTCCAGTACCTTCCTCCTCCCATCTGAGTTTCTTTCCAGTGTCCACAGAATCGTCTGTCTGACCCCCTAACTATAGTCCCCTATCTCTGCTGCCTTCCTCTTCATTTCCCTGCCCTTCTGAACCACAGGGCCAGACTCTGTGCCAGAGGTGTAGCCGTTGTTGCCTCCTCCAGCAGTACTCGAACAGGAGAACTTATTGTCAATGGGGACAGCCACAGGGGTATTCACTAGTACCTGCTTCTTGCCCTTCCCTCTCCTAGCCGTGATCCACCTGTCTGCCTCCCGTGTTCCCGGTGTGACCACCTGCCTGTGACCACCTGGTATGTGTAATTAGTAACAGGACATTCGCCCCCTCAGTCCTGTTCCGCCATTCTCTATGATCACAGCTGGACAGTTATCTCAGAGACTCATGCCTGCGACCGTCTGGACCAATTCACTTCCCTGTCTGTTAAGGATCTCTCCGCTGCGGAATTAAACTCACTGAAAATAATCCCTACTTCTTGTTTCATTTGAGGAAGAGAAATCCAAGCACACACTACTACCACCCCAAATAGCGTGGGGAATTAGTAACCGGACATTCGCCCCGTCAGTCCTGTTCCGACATTCCCAATGATCACAACCGGTCTGTGATCGCAGAGGCACATCCGTGCGACCGTCTGGAACACTTCACTCCTTTGTCTGTCCAGAAACTGTGCCCTGCGGAATTTAAAACATTGAAAAAAACCTCTGCTTCTCATTTCCTTTGAAAACAGATCCAACTCATAAAAATAACATCATCTACCTTCACCTGTTTCAGCTTCCCCTGGAATAGCAAATGATAGTATTGATACGGTAGAAAAACGAGAAATAATTACAGTGACAAGTGGGGTTATTGAAACACCATAACACAGCCCAGTCCAGACCCTGTGCTAACCTGGTGCTGGACTCCTGAGTCTGGTTTGAGTGAATCCGAGCATCTGAGGCCCTAACAGTAAGTGAGCACAACCTGAGCAATGTTCAGTTGATAACACGCTCATAAACCTGAACTTCACCCTATTCAGCATGTAACGCCACACCTTGTTCCGCAACGCTTGTAGTGAAAAACGCAAAAACTCGTTTCTAACATGTGGTTAGAGCCAAAAGTACGAGTTCAGTGCGCGACCTTTCTCTGGAAAATTTGATCTGCTCCAGGGAGGGAGCACAACCTGCATCCTGCTTCGGTTCTGTTGGTGTCGTCCCTTTGATTTATTGTTCACCTTGCGACCAGTTTATTGTCGGATTATAAACTCCAGCTGCAGCTGTGGGTTTATTGCACAGAGACAACAGAAGGAAGGGCGCTGTCAACTCTTGTAAAATATTCTGCATTTGGAGTCATTTATATTTTGTTTCGTTTTGAACAATGACATTCCCTAAGTGTGTCCCAGATGCCTGGAGCTGACTTGAAGGTCAGCCTGTGTAGAAAGAACCATTTTTAACAGATATCCGCAGTTGATCCATTACAGTAATGGGCCGATTGTGCAGCAACTGTGCTGAGATAACAACCGGTCAAAGTCAACAGCGAGATAAGAACGCCCTTCCCCTTCACTTTATCGCTCACTTACTGGAAACAAGTTACCATGTCAACATAGAATCAGATGAAATTATGACCATATCCCGCTGGCCAATTTGGCAGTCATTGCACTTATTTTACAAATACATCTACTGTTCCACGTCTGAGATCGACGGAGAAACACCAGAAACTAAATTCACTTTGTCTCTGATCTCTGAGTGTGCAGCTTGTATGTTGAATTAGTAACAGGACATTCGGCCCCTCACTCCTGTTCCGCCATTCTCAGCAGGACATAGCAGAACTGTGATCTCAGTGACACATCCCTGCGACCGTCTGCAACACCTCACTCCCTTGTCTGTCCAGAATCTGTGTTCGGCGGAATTAAACACATTGAAAGAAAGCTCTGTTTCTCTTTTCCTTTGTGGAAGAGAATTTCAAAGAGACACTCGTTCCAGCTCAGAAAAATAACCTCAGCTATCTTCATCTGTTTCAGCTCCCCCTACAGTAGCAAACGTGTTGTCAACATTCCTGTCTAGACTCCGCGTGATATTCAATGTCCCCAGCAAGGGCTCAACTCAATGGAAAAAATCTCCTCACCTCCTAAATAACAGCGAATACAATCAACTCCCCGTCGGAATCGAATGGCAGCGAATACAGCGCAGTGGTCAGTGTTGAAGCGGACGGGCAATCGCAGGGGAAGCGCCACGGACATGCACTCAGCGGTCACATTATTAGGTGCAGGGCGTTCATAGTAAAGTGCCCAATGAGTGTAAAATTTGCTAATTTTATGTACAGCCAGTGAGAATTAACACAATATCTGTTAATATAAATATCACTGCCGGATCTACCTCGTCTTTCCGTAAAGCCGCGCGATTTCAATGATAATATTGATAGAACGAAAGAACACCACCACCACAGCAAAGTACAGGCCCTTCAGCCCTCCATGTTGTGCCGACTCATGTAATCCTTAAAAAAGTACTAAACCCACACTACCCCATAACCCTCCATTTTTTATATGGTAGAAACATTAGAAATATTGCCTTTACAAGTGCACTTATTAAAG
The DNA here is from genome assembly GCF_030144855.1 of Hypanus sabinus. NCBI lineage: Eukaryota > Metazoa > Chordata > Chondrichthyes > Myliobatiformes > Dasyatidae > Hypanus > Hypanus sabinus. The sequence goes on along the minus strand of NW_026781238.1, from coordinate 74,891 downwards.
CTCTATAACACCGCCGAATACAGTCCATGTTCCTACCTGATGTAGAACACCCGGGTCTGGTTTCTGGGAATCCGAGCATCTGAATTTTATGGACACTAACAGTAAGTGAACACACCCTGAGCAATGTTCAGTTGATAACACGCTCATAAACCTGAACGTCGCCCTATTCAGCATGTAACGCCACACCCTGTTCCACAACGCTTGTGTTAAACCACACAAAAACTCACCTTGCTTCAATGAGTCTTTCTAACTTGTGGTCCGAATCAGAATTAATAATTCAGTGCGCGAAATTTTACCACCTCCAGAGAGGAATCATAACCCGCATCCTGATTTCGTTCGGTTGTTGCTGTCGCTTGGATTTATTATTCACCTTGTGACCAGTTTATTGTCAGATTATAAACTCCAGCAACAGCCCAGGGCAAATATCGCTGTGGGTTTATTGCACAGAGACAGCAGAAGGAAGGGCGCTCTCCACTCTGATGGAATATTATGCATTTGGAATAATGTTCTCTTTCGATCAGCGGACATCCCCTTTCTCCAGATTTAAATGTGCCCCCGTAGCCTGGACCTGCTCTGATTTTAACTTGGCTAATTTAAAAGCCATCCTTAACAGCTGTGCGCTGTTGTACCATTAGGGTAATGGGCAAGTGGGGAGCGGCTGTGCCGAGATTGCTATCTCCCAGAGATAACCACCGGTCAAAGCCGACAGCAAGTTATGAATGCCCTTCTCCTTCAGTTTATTGTTCACTTACTGGAAACAAATTGCAGGATCACAGCGCCATCATATGAAATTTAGACTATTTCCCGCTGGTGATTTTGACTGACAGCGCATTTACTTTATACATATATCAACCGTTTTTCATCAGTGAGTGATGGAAGAACTCGAAACATTAAAATCACGGGGTCTCTTATTTGTCGGATGTTGTTGCTGGCATATTGAATTAGTAGCAGGATATTCGGATATTGAGGAAATAACAGAGGTTAGAGAGAGGTGAATACGTTGATGTTGGGTACTTGGATTTTTGAAAGGTCTGTGACAAGGAGCCACACTCGAGACTGCTTAGCAAGCTACGAGCCCGTGGTGTTACAGGAAAGATTCCAGCATTAATAAATCGGTGCCTGATTGGAAGGAGGCCTTCTGGTCTTACGGAAATGCAGCTTCCCTGGAGGTGGAGGAAAGAGGTGGAAGAGGCAGTGGGAAGACATGGTTTGTCAGATCTGAGAACGAGTTGAATGTACCATAACCTTCAGACTGAATCAGAAAACCATTCTGAGGGTATTTGAAATGTCAGACGCAGGGGAGATGTGATCACATGTCCAGAGGGCAGGGGTTGTGTCTCCTTTAGACCCTCAGTGAGCTGGTTCAAGTTACAATGTGCAGGGATGAAAGCACAGTGTTTTCTGGGCTGGATTTAATCACTGATTCTGACACAGTGCGAGGGTTAACTTTGCTGGAAGGCAGCAACATTAATGGAAGAAGACACAGAAACTTCATCGGTTGCCAGTTGTTTAGCTGACGTGTCCAATCTCTTTGCTACCTTGACTGAAACAGATACTCACAGTGGTGAGAAAGGGGTGCAGTCTGGCTCATTTCAGGTTGGAGGGGGGTGTGGAGCTTTGAAATCAATGCCTTGCGGTGCCACCATCGTTAATTTAGCATGTCCGGAGTGGTGGATCACACAGCACGGAAACAGGCCTTTGGCCGACCATACCTGTCCTGACCATCCACTCACTGTCTACACTGGTCCCATTTATCAGCACTTGGTTCATAGCCGACTGTATCTCGGCAGTTTAATGCTCATCATGATTATTCCCTGGATCACGTCTTGAATGATGGATCAACATAAGGTACTCGCCAGTTCTCTAGGAGCCTGCTGGTGGCTAGGCAGGACACAAGGATATTGATCAATGCCACAGCAATCTCTCCACTGGCCTTTCCGTGTAACTTGGGGTATATCCCGTCAGGCCTTAGTCTTATATGCCTTAATGCACTTTAAGAAACCAAACACTGTCTCCTTCTTTGTTTCAAAATGCCCGAGCATACTGGTACTCTCCTGCCTGATCTCCCTATCCTCCGTGTCTTTATCCTTGGTAAATACTGATATAATTTACTCATTAAGGTCCTCACACGCATCCCCAGGGGCTCTGTTTGATTCGACCTTCCTGAGCTTTGCATACTTTTCCTTTTCTTGATTGACTAAATTCATCACATTTAAGGTTCTCTGACGCTGCCAATCTCTTCATCTCTTCATACAGGAATATACCCATCATATACTCCATGCAGATGGATAAACACCCTCCACATGTCAGATGTGGACTTGTCAGAAACAGATGTCTCCCATTAACTCTCTGTAGTTCGTGCTTAGTTCATTTGTAATTTACCCTCATCCAATTCTTTACTCTCCCGCAAAGTCTACACTTTAATTCTCTATAGCTGACTTAAACTTAAGGAGTTCTGCCCTAACCATTCACCCACCAAATGGTTGGGTATCTAGTTAGCATAATTACCCAGCATCAGTTTCAGTACAGCTCCTGCTTTGTTGGTCTATTTACATCCTGATTTAAGATGTCATCCTAGATAGAAAATAGTTCAAGCTGGAGAATCGGGGAGTTTTTAATAATCAAAAGAAGGAAATTAAAAAAAGAATAAGCAGATATAAGGTGAAATATAAAGGCAAGGTAGCTAATGATATAAAATATCAAATAAAGTATTATAATGAAGCACAGTCATATATCATATTCAATCGTGATTAATATGCATAAAATCTAACATGGCCCGGTCTCCAATGTTCCCACTAATTGCTATTTTTGCCGCTGCGTGAATCAACCATTGCTCTGAGCCGGATATTTTCACACGGCCTGAAAAAGCGCGACATGTTTTTGCAATGCACATCTATCAACATTTAGAATGGACTGACAGAAAATATATACTTTTGTATTTATCCATTAATGGAAGGATATGATAAATCGTAGTGCAACAAAGTAAAACTCAGATTTCATGAATTTTTTCCAGCTGCATTTTAATCCATCTTCACTGCAACAGAGGCTCAGTGACGAGAGCATTTTAATTACAGTGCTGCCGCACACCGGCGCAGCTGAGGGATCTCTCTCTCTCTCTCTCCCCCTCTCTCCCCCTCTCTCCCTCCCTCTCTCTCCCTCTCCCTCTCCCTCTCCCTCCCTCCCACCCCATCCCCTCCTACCCAAACTGACTTGTCAGCGGCAACCTGTTGTTGGAAACAGAAAAATCAGCACTAAATCTCACCAATATTCACTTTTGAGATAGGTGACGGCCCGTATAAATGGTAAATGCACTAAATGGCCGTGTTATTAGGTACAACTGTACAGCCGCTCATCAAAGGGAATCTGTTAATCGCGTGGCAACAACTCAAAGGATAAAATATGCAGATATGGTCAAGGGGTTCAGCTGTTGTTCAGGCAAAACATCCGAATCTGGAATAAATGTGGTCTAAGTGACCTTGACTGTGGAATGATCGCTGGTGCCAGACAGGGTAGCATGAGCATTACGGAAACTGATCATCTCCTTGGATTTTCACGCACAAGTCGCTCGGTTTACAGCGAATGGTGTGAAAACAAAATGAAAGAAAATCCAGTGAGCAGCAGTTCTGAGGGTGAAATGCCTTGTTAATGGGAGAGATCAGGGAGATTGACCAGACTGATTAAATCCGACAGGAAGCTGACAGTAACTTAAATAGCCATGCGCTCCAAAAGCCGGGGTGCGGAAGAGCGTCACTGAACGCCGAACATCAGATTTGGACGGGGTACAGCCGCGGTAAACTCCGAACGTACACTCAGAGGTCACATTATTAGGTACAGGAAGTAGATAAGAATTGTCCGCTAAGTGTAGACGTCCATAATTTCAAAAACTGCCAGTGAGATTTACTACAGGATTTTATTATTTTAAATATTACTGCCAGATGTACACCGTCTTTGCTCACAAAATTACACAGAATTAAAAAAAAAAAAACACGCATCCTTAAATACAAGCAATCTTGTAGATAGTATTGAACTGGTGGAAACTCTAGAAATGCTATCATGATAAGTGGGGTAATAAAAGACCATAACGACCCAAATTTACCATGTTGAAATATCTCAGGACTATCGTAACATTGCCACTCTGACACACATTTTCTATCTACCGTTGGAATTTTTAGAGAATGTCATTACTACTGTGTGGGAGTCTGTATATAATCCCCATCTGGGTCTTTGTCCCCTTGCAGTTTCCTAGCTCTACCCACAATGATTCAAAACCTTCCTACCCTATATGATTTGATTTGATTTCATTTGATTTCATTTTCATCAAGATTCACGCCACCCTTTCTGCCGACCTCTCTGTCCTTTCGATACAGTGTGTCTCGTTGGATGTTAAACTCCTAGCTGTAATATTCTTTCAACCACGATTCAGTGACACCCACAGTATAATACATGCCAATCTGTAACTTTGCTGCATTCATCTATTATTCCGTATACTGCTCGCCTTCAACTGTAACACTGTCAGTCTTGTACTCTCCCTTGCCCATTTTGTCTGCGTTGTACGTTGCAGCTCATCCCATTGACTGTAGTTTTGCCCTATCATCAGCCTCGCCTTTCTAGCAGTATCACTGTACACTGCCTCTGTTTGTGAACCAACTACCCAGGTTCTGGAAAACCTGTCCACAAGGATATTGGTTCCCCTGGGATTCTGGTGTAACTCCTCCCTTTTGTACAGGTCATAACTTGCCCATTCGAGATCCCAATTGTCCATATATCTGAACCTCTGCCTCCTGCACCAGTTCCCCAGCCACTGCCAAATCATTTTAATCTTGTCCTCTCTGGCACGTGGCACAGCAGGCAATTCAGAGATTACTACATCACTGAACATTTTGAACTTGGCAGCGAACGGGTTACAGCAGCAGAAGACCATAAGAGCTTAAGACATTGGATCATAATTGGGACATCTGGCAAATCAAGTCTGCTCCACCTTTCAATTATAGCTGATCCTTTCTGTTCAATCTGTGTCTGAATCCCAGTTCCTGGCCTTCTCCCCGTAAACTTTGATGCCATGTCCAAGACCACAAACATACACTCAGCAGCTACTTTATTAAGTACAGGAGGTACATACGAAACTATCCACGGAATGCAGACTTTGATATTTGTATCAACATCCACTGAAACTTAGTACACGAAACTTTATTTTAAGTATCGCTGCCAGATGCAGGTCTGTTTTCCTTAAAAACACACACACAGAAAAAAAATGCTTCCATGTCCGTAATGCCACACAGTTTTAAAGACGATATCGAACAGGATAAACACTGGAAATCCTCTCCTGACGAGGGACGTATTGAAACACCACAACGTTCCCCACCCAGTACGGTCTCTGTGTGTACATGGTGCTGAGCTTCTGTTTCTGTTCCAGCGAATCCGAGTCCCTGAACTTAGTGGGTGCAAACAGTAAGTGAACACACCGTGAGCAAGATTCAGTTGATAACACACATATAAACCTGGGCTTCACATCAGTCAGCATGTAGTTCCACACCCTGCTCCACAGCGCATTATATGACACAAAAGCTGATTCAAGCAAATAATTATATTGTGCTGTTCGGTCCAGGCCTCATTGCACGGTGACACAGATTACATCCAGTATCTGTCCACAACTCGATCTGCGCCAGGGAGCAACCGCGACCCGCATCCCGGCTCCGTTCAGTTGGTGTCAACACACTAATTCATTGCAACACGCTCAGAATGCTGGAGGAACTCAGCGGGCCAGGCAGCATCTATGGAAAACAGGACAGTCGACATTTTGGGCCGAGACCCTACGGCAGCACTGTTTTCTAGAACACCTACACTCCATCCGCCAGAAAAAAACGGTATCTCCCAGTGGCCGGCCATTTTAATTCTACTTCCCATGCACATTCTGACATGTCAATATATGGACTCCACAGTTGCCATGATGAGGAAACACTCAGACTGGAGAAGAAACACCTTATATTCCGTCTGGGTAGCCTCTAAACTGATAGCATGAATATCGATTTCTCAAACTTCAGGTAATAGCACCCCTCCCCTCACCATTCCCCATCCCCCTTTCCTTCTCTGGCTTTATCTCCTTGCCTGTCCATCGCCTCCATTGGGTGCTTCTCCCCACTGTTCCTTTTCCATGGCCTTCCGTCCTCTCCTATCAGATTCCCACTTCTCCAGCCCTGCATCTCTCACCAATCAATTTCCCAGCACTTTACTTCATCCCTCAGCCTTCCAGTTTCACCTATCATTTTCTGCCTCTTCCTCCACTCCCCTCCCCCTCCTTCTAGCTCTGACCTATCATCTCTTTTTTTGTCCGGTCTTGCTGAAGCATCGTCTGTACTCTTTTCTGTACAGTTTGGCCTACTGAGTTACTCCAGCATTTTGTGTTTGTTGCTTGAATTTCCAGCATCTGCAGATTTTCTCTTGGCATTAATTTGTTGTATATTTGGGGAGCAATTATTTTTCAGACTATAAACCACAGCGATAGGCGAGGACAAAGATCCCCGTGATCTTACAGGAAAAGCACAGCTGCAGGACGGGCACGGTCAACTCTGGTGAAAAGTTATGATTTTGAACACCGAACAGTCCCTTTCGCCAGATTTAACTGTGCCCCAAATGTCTGGAGCTCCACTGATCTCAGAGTCAGCCCTTTGATAAAGCAAACTTCAATATTTGTCCACAATGGGGCCATTACAATAACGTGCAAGGCAGCAACTGTGTCGAGATTACAAACTGGAGATAACCACACCCTAATGAGTACAGCAAGATAAGAATATATTTCACCTTGAAATTAGTGTTCACATTAGGAATAAGTAACGATCGATCAGATAAAATTATGATTAATGTGTCTGTTACTTTCCTCCTGTCACTGTGTTTCCTCGCTGTTACTCATACTTTACAAATAGCTGAGCTGTTTCCCTTTACTGAATGATGATGAATCCCTTTAGCATTAAATTTGCTAGATGTGTTTTGTCAGCCAAAGGATGTTGATGGGAGATTTAATCAAATTCACATGCTGAATTTACTGTGACCGATCTGGTCTGTGATCTCAGCACCTTAATCCTGCTTCTCACCTGTAGCATCTCACTCACTTGTCCTTCAAAGACCATTACAGTGCACAGATTACAGTATTAATTGTAATAATCTGCTTCTGCTGAATACTACGGAGGCCATTCCAATGAGACACCAGACCCAGAGAGAGACACAGAGAGACACAGAGAGAGAGAGAGAGAGAGAGAGAGAGAGAGAGAGAGAGAGAGAGAGAGAGAGAGAGAGAGAGAGAGAGAACATCTCAATTGCCAACTGGCGGTGCCTGCTTTCAGTACAATCTGATATATTTTTTTTTTATTTCCCCTCCCTTTTCTCTCTCTCTCTCTCTCTGACCATTACTCTGCCTGTTCTCCATCTCCCTCTGGTGCTCCCCTTTCTTTCTCCTTTGGCCTCCCGTCCCATGATCCTTTTCCTTCTCTAGCTCTGTATCCCTTTAGCTAAGCACCTTTCCGGCTCTCAGCTTCACCCCACGCCCTCTGGTCTTCTCCTATCATTTCACGTTTTCCCCTCCACCTCCTACTTTCAAATCTCTTACTATCTTTCCTTTCAGTTAGTCCTGACGAAAGGTCTCGGCCCGAAACATTGACAGTGCTTCTCACTATAGATGCTGCCTGGCCTGCTGCGTTCCACCACCATTTTGTGTGTGTCTCTCTGTCAAGCCTTCTTTTGATCTCCCACCTACCGACACACTTCTGAAAGAAGGGAAACAACACTGCAGGTGGTGATCCACAACAGGTCTCATCAACCGACTATATAATGGACCATCACATCTTTACACCCCTCCCAGCCCCCACCACCTGCTATAAACTGCAGAGTGGGTAGTTCTCATAATTTCGCCCTCTCCCTGCAGCTACCTACCGAAATATCGTAAATGGTAGACAGATAGTGTCGATCCCGCCTGCGATGGAATAAGCAAAGCGAATCCTCAGTTCCCTCGGTCGGGGATCGGTAAAGCCCCGAGTGTGGACGGATCAGCTTCCTGCTGTTGCAAGCAGTAGCCCGGGGACAGTTCCGAGATGCGGGAAGCTCGCACCTCCCGAGCCTTAGCTGATGATTCGGAGCTCGGTTGAAAGTGCGGCGTTTCTGATAACACCGCCAACTACACCGGTTTCCCGCGGGACATGTACAGGAAGTCGATGCATTCAATTAGACGAAAGTAATTATTAATTCATTTAAAAGCAATTCGGTACAGTTCTAATATCGATCAACACAATACGTTATCTACCCCATTCGTGTTCATAAAAGTGGCTAACAGTCTTTGTGATGTTTATATTTCAATATATAGAGCTTCTTACCTTGTACCGCGGCTCCAGGTTCTGTTACCACCCTGTCCCAGTGAGGCTGTTTTACGGGTTCTGTAAGTAATGAACACACCCTGGTTAATGTTCAGTCAGCTCCTGATGATAATCATTAACTAAACACACAGCCTTATCAGCGGTTCTCTCCCTATCCTGTTCTTTTGTACAAGGTACGTTCTGTCTCCAACAAACATTACCATGGAGATGAAATGTGATCTCATTGATTTTGAGAGTGGAATGTTTGTCGGTGCCAGAGGGAGCAGTTTTATAGACAATGGACAATAGAAAATAGGTGCAGGAGTAGGCCGTTCGGCCCTTCGAGCCAGCACCGCCATTCAATGTGATCATGGCTGACCACCTGCAATCAGTAACCCGTTCCTGCCCTCTCCCCATATCCCTCGACTCCGCTGTCTTTAAGAGCTCTATCTAACTCTTTCTTGAAAGCACCCAGAGAATTGGCCTCTATTGGCTTCTGAGGCAGAGCATTCCGTAGATCCATAACTCTCTGGGTGAAAACGTTTTTCCTCAACTCTGTTCTAAATGGCCTACCTCTTATTCTTAAACTGTGGCCTCTGGTTCTGGACTCCCACAACATCGGGAACATGTTTCCTGCCTCTAGCGTGTCCAATCCCTTCATAATCACATATGTTTCAATCCAATCCCCTCTCATCCTTCTAAATTCTAGTGTTCCAGTGAAAACACTGTCATTCAAGCGCGAAGAAAGATTAACTCTTTGTGGTACAGGGAAGAGCGATAGAACCGATGACGTGATGTAAAGTACATTAACTGGGGTCTGGAGGGTCGACTGTTCTTTTCTCCATAGACGCTGCCCGGCCTGCAGAGTTCCTCCAGCATTTTGTGTGTGTTGCTCAGATTTCCAGCATCTGCTGAATTTCTCTTGTTTGAGAGAGATCGGTGATGGGTCACTGCCCCGTGGGATATTTCACATGTCACTACCGGGGTGAAAAATGCTTTCTGCTCACACTCTGTAAAAATCACCCAGGAGAGTATTTCTGGTTGACGGCAAAGACATTGTTTCTCTTAATCCATTTGGACAATAATTGACTCGTTAACATGAACATGTCAGGAGTCCCTTCAACCACTAAATTCACTCCCGATCTCGACCGAAGGCGAGCCTCGCTCTAAACGCTGAATAGTTGTGCAGAATCATAGACAACACTTACCTCTGATGCTGTAACCGGACGGCGTTCAGTGTTGTTCCAGCAAATCACAGTCTGACTTCCCCGGTGACCAACAACGGCCCTGCACTGGTGTGCTCACCCTGTACGGAGAGTTGAGTCTGAGCTGCTGCTCCCGAGGCCACTCGGCTGTGATATGTCCGCCTCTCATTACAGATGGACAGGGCCGGGTGAGCCGGGGTGGAGCGGGACTGCCGCAGCCCGGTCACACTAATTCTCACCGGCTCAGGACGGGTGTGACAGCGGGAGGAGGCGGGAGTGGGGTCAACGTAGCAACCCAAAAGAGGAAAACAAACGGGCTGCGTTAACCTTTTCTGTCCGGATTTCCGTGTGGATCTCTCCTTTTTCTTTTATCGCAACCAGTGGGGCGGAGTTTCTCTGTTTAACTCAGTGAGTCCCAGGCTGCGGATTTGATCCAGTCCGGGTTCTGGGAGGGTCTGAGCTCCGCCCTCTGTGTAAGAAAGACGGCCTAGCGTGGATAGAGTTTCATCTCAAACGTCCCTCGCCTGTTCAGGTCCAGGGAGCAGCATTTCAGCTGAAATTAAACCAAACACGTTCGACTATATATTTCCACTAACTGGAAAAATAAACTGGGAGAGATGTTTGCATTTCCATCTGGACAACCATTGTCACAAGAACCCTTCTCACCCACGGTTTCATTCCACACCGTGCCGGAAATACTTGTTGAATTTATTTCTCTTAAAAGTCGTTTATTCCAAATGGCCAGAGGTTTTACCGAGGGAGGGAGTGATGCACTCACTGAAAATTGTCACATATATTAAAATAATCAACAGGGAGGGAAGGACGCACTGATTGAAATGAGCATGGGGGAGGGCGGAGTTGTTCGCCGATTAAAAATGGTACCCTCTCTCCCCTCCATCCCCTGACCTAACCCTCAGTATCCCATCTACCCTGTGTATACGCCTCATAATTTTGTAGATCTCCATCAAATCTCCCCCAATTCTTCTGCGTTCCAAGGAACAAAGTCATAACATATTCAATCTTTCCCTATAACTGAGGTCCATCAATCGCAGCGACATCCTTGGAAATTTTCGTTGTACTCTGTCAACCTTGGGTAGGTGACGTAAACTGCAAAAATCCTCCAAATTAGGCCTCATAACTGCCTTATACCATGCAGTCTCCTGTACTGAATACTTTAATTTATGAAGGCCAATGTGCCAAAGATTTCTTTACTACATTATCTAGGTGTGCTGCCACTGTCAATGAATGGTGGACCCGTATTCCCGGATGCCTTTGTCCTACCGCACCCCTTAGTACCGTGTAAGACCCATCGTGGTTGATCCTGCTGAAGTGTGACAGCTCACAAGCCTGCATGAAACTCCATCTGTCGTTATTGGACATTTTTACACCTGATGCAGATCACGCTGCAAGCTCCAATAGTCTTCCTCGCTGTCAAATACACCCCGAACCTTGGTGTCATCCGCAAATTTGCTGATCCGGATAATCTAATTGTCATCAATATCATTGATATAGATTACAAACAACAACGGATATCAGCGCTGATTCCTGTGGAAATCCACAAGTCACAGGTCTCCAGTCAGAGAGGCAACCATCTGCTATCACCATCTGCCTTCCTCTTCTATGCAATTGTCTATTCCCATTTACTAACTCAACGTGAATGGCAAGACAATGAAATTTATTGTTCAACACCCTATGCGGGACCTTGTCAAATGCCTTGCTAAAGTCCATGTAGACAATATCTAGAGCCTTGCCTTCATCAACTTTCCTGGTACCATTCCTTGTAACCTCTTCGAAAAAGTCAATAGATTGTCTAGAACACAGAAAGTCATGTTGGATGTCCCTAATCATTCCTGTTTATTTAAATACTCCGATATCCAATGTCTTCACACGACTGATGTCAGGTGCACCGGCCTATAATTTTGGATCCTTTTTTAAACAGTTAGCTATCCTCCAATCCTCTGGTAGCTCTCCTGTCTTTGAGCATAATTTAAACATAACGGTTACATCCTTGCAATTTCTGCATCCGCCTACATCGGGGTCCAAGGACTGAACTTCTCAGTCACTGGGGATTTATAGACTCGAAGTTGCCCAATTTGCCCAAAACACTTACTCATCCGTAATTTGTATAACATCCGTGGCCTCACTTATATAGATTATTTTCACGAGTGAACACAAAAGCAAAAATCCACTGAAGAACTCCTCTATCTGTTTTGGCTCGATGCGTACATTGGCATTCTGATAATCCAGACAATCAATTGTGTCCCCTGAAATCCTTTTGCTTTTACAACATCTGTATAATCCCTCACCTTGTCTGTTAGGACAACCTTATGCCACCCTATAGCCATCCTGGTTTCCTTCCTCAATCTTATCTTGCATTTTCTCGACTCCATAAGTACCTCAATTTTTTCCTACCTGCCTACACCTGTTATGCATTTATTTTTTTCTAAACACAAAGTACACTGCAGATGGTGTGGCCAAATCAAGACAAACAAAAAAACTGGATGAACTCAGCAGGTCGGGCATCATCCGTTGAAAGGAGCAGTCAATGTTTCGAGTCGAGACCCTTCATCAGGACTAAAGGAAGAGGGGGCAGGGGCCCTATCAAGAAGGTGGGGGGAGGGTGGAAAACCAATCAGAGGAAAGATTAAAGGGTTGGGAGGGGAATCAGGAAGGGGATAGGCAGGAGAGTTGAAGAAGGAATCTAAGGGTAGTAGAAGGCAGAGTCATGAGAGGTGATTGGTAGCTACAAGAGGAGAGAGTGATGGTGGGATGGGGAAAGGGAGAAGGAGGGAATTACTGGAAGTTGGAGAATCCGATGTTCAAGACATCTTTCCTCAAGACATCATCCAATCTTTCCTCTGATTGGTTTTCCACCCTAACCCTACCTTCTTTATAGGGCCCCTGCCCCCTCCTCCTTTAGTCCTGATGAAGGGTCTCAAACCGAAACATTGACTGCTCCTTTCAACGGATGCTGTCCAACCTGCTGAGCTTATCCAGCTTTTTTGTACGTTTTTTTTTCTATACCAGGGCCTCAATATCACGGAGGAGAGCCATCTTTGTCGATACTTCGTTTGAATCTGATGGAATTGTGATCACCAGATGCAAACAGTTTCCCTACACAAACTTTGGTTACGTCTGTCTTGTCTCAGTCCCTGATGGGAGATTAAGTGTCACACTTGAGTCTTTGGGACTTTGATGTACTGATTAATGAAACTTTCCTGTAGACATTTGTCAACTACATGAGTACATCTACATTCTGAGAGTTCCAGTCTGTATGTGGAAGGTTAAAATCAAATTATAACAAATAATGTTTCTTGCATTATTCTCTGACGTCTACTAATTTGTTCCTCTAAATCCCATACACTCTTGGGTGGTCTTTAAGACAGACCCATCAACATGTTCAAACAAATTTTATTCCTCCTATCTACGTATAAGGCCTCACTAGATGAGCCCAACCAATCTTCTCAAGTTTATTGAAAATGATGTTAGGAAAGTTGATGAAGGCAAGGAAGTTTATGTCGTTTACAGGGGGATTGCAAGGCATTTAACAAGATCCCACATGGGCCAAGGGGGCACCTTGTCAAGCCCTGAGGATTCATCCTTGAGATGGTAAAAAGGTTAGTTTGTTCTGTTGACGTAAAAATAGACGTTAGGCTACGCGCTGCCGGCTTTTGCACCTGCAGGACATGGTTATACTTTGTTTCCAAATATGCAAAACTACAGTTAGGAAAATTAGGAATTATCTCATTGTGCACCTGGCCTGTTTGTCTGAATTTGACTGCCTTTGATGGTAATAAGTGGTCTTTGCCTCGAAATACCACTGATGCGTGTGATAATGGGGGTACCTGAAAAATTATTTCCTACGCTCGTGGCAAAAAATGGAATAAAAACGCTGTATTTCTGATTTGCAGGGTGACCTCTGGTACGGGCCCCTGTGTGTGCCCAAGCAGAATTCTCACTAGCAGCAAGCTACTAAATAAAAAGCTGTTGCTTTATCCTCCGTAGTCCTGTGTGTTCTTGCATCAAGTAACCGGTAATGATTAGAAGTAAGGTTTAACAATTTGGTGAGCCAGCCAGGAGTCTAAAATGAGGCATCCCCGTGAGACAGCGTCAGCGATCGTCTCGGTGGCAATGGCCTGAGATGGATGGGCCCACAACGTAAGATTTACCTTGATCCCTCTCATTAGTTGTCCACCCTGATGACCCTTTCGTCTGGCCGGAAATCCTCTGACGGACTCCTGTAGAACCATTAAGATTACCCGAGTACTAAGATAAGAACGATGGGTTTGAAGATTCACCCTGGTATAATAAGTGTAGGCTTCAGTATTCGCAATGGTATAAGAAGAATGGGCTTGAGGTTTTGCCCTGGTGTAAGAAGAGTTAGGGGATTCACTTTGGTATAAATATGTTTTGAAGTAGGCTTACGATAATTTTCCTGTCTCGGACACCCTGCCTTAGACTGGTTGTGAAGATGGGAAATCCCCAGTATCCTGAACTGGGTGCAAAGAGACACAGTAAGAGATTAACGGATTAAAGAAAAAATGGGTCGGACCCTTGATAAGTCAGGACCGGATACCCCCTTGTTAAAGATTTGTAAGGAGACGAGAATGATTTTCGTAAATTATCTGCCTCATTAAAGAAGAGACTGGGAATTGGAATGTGGCCATTACGGGAACCTGGGATGTGGAAAAATGCATTAAAGCAGAAGAGGCAATCTGGAAATGAAATTCAGGGGAAAAAATGGAAATTTTTAATGTCAACATGGTGAAAAATGGCTGACGAATTAACTAATAAGTTTTGACAAGCTAATTGGGAACACAATGCACATATTAGAGGGATTAGGGTATGTGACAGGGAAGGCAAACCCAAAGCATTGAAAGTGTTGAAATATCAGTGTGAGGACCATGATAAAGGATCTCTATCACACTCTCCACTCTCCCTTCATCACACTCAATCTCAACCCTATCCCACTCTCTCTCATCATTCCCCAGCCCTCCCGCACCCTTTCTCTACCACTCTGGATCACCCAGTCTCAAACTCCCACTCATGGACCTCTACCCCATGCTCTCTCACTCCTCCTCCCCCACACCCTCCAACTCATATTCCAAATTTTCATTCCGCTCTACAGAACTCTAAACCCCCATTCTCAACCAGTCCTCTGCCCTCAGACTCGCGCAAGTCCACACCCACTCGCCCACCATCTCACCCTCACTCAACCTCTTTTCCCCACTCTCCCTCTCACCATAAACATAACCCTCAAACGCATCATTAACCTTCCACACACACATCCTGTCAGCGTTCCCCTCATCCCACCTTTGCCCCTCTCTTTCGTCCTCACCCTCACTCTACTACAGACACTCTTACCTTCCCGTTGTACTCCCAGTGGCCCACTCCCTCTCTTTCCCCTAACTCCAAACTTCACCTTAAACCTCACCCACAAACTCACGCTCTCAATTACTCCTTCCCTTTCCCTCACACTCACCTCCCTCATCCCCCACACTCACCCTCATCTTCTCTGTCCCCTTACCATAAAACGTAGCCTATTCCTCGTCCTCACCCGTACATCTACATTATTTAAAATGTAAATGACAATTGTAACTGGGAAATTTGCAGGCTCCACAATCTAGGTGATGTTGTTTGTTTTATATATTGAGGAATGTTACTATTGAGATGCAGCGGGCTGATTTACTTGAAAGGAATCGTGAAGAATATTTGGTTGGGGAAATTGCAGATAATTGCAGATAGGCCTGTCAGTTTGACATCAGTGGTGGGTAAATTAATGGAAAGTATTCTTAGAGATAGTATTTATAATTATCTGGATAGACAGGATCTGATAAGGAGTAGCCAGCATGGACTTGTGTGTGGAAGGTCATGCTTGACAAACCTTATTGATCTTTTGAAGAATTTACGAGGAATGTTGACGAGGGTAAGGCAGTGGATGTAGTCTATATGGACTTCAGCAAGGCCTTTGACACAGTTCCACATGGAAGGTTAGTTAAGTGGGTTCAGTCGTTAGGTATTAATGCTAGAGTAATAAAATGAATTCAACAGTGGCTAGATGGGAGATGCCAGAGAGTAGTGGTGGATAATTGCTTATCGGGATGGAGGCCGGTGACTGGCGGGGTGCCTCAGGGATCTGTTTTGGGCCCAATGTTGTCTGTAATATACGCTAATGATCTGGATGATGGGGTAGTAAATTGGATTAGTAAGTATGCCGGATACTAAGGTAGGAGGTGTTGTGGATAATGAGGTGGGTTTTCAAAGCTTGCATGGAGATTTATGCCGGTTAGAAGAATGGGCTGAACGTTGGCAGATGGAGTTTAATGCTGAGAAGTGTGAGGTTCTACATTTTGGCAGGAATAATCCAAATAGAACATACAGGGTAAATAGTAGGGCACTGAGGAATGCAGTGGAACAGAGAGATCTAGGAATAACAATGCATAGTTGCCTGAAGGTGGAGTCTCATGTAGATAGGGTGGTTAAGAAGGCTTTTGGAACGCTGGCCTTTATAAATCAGAGCTTCGAGTATAGAAGTTAGGATGTAATGTTAAAATTGTACAAGGCATTGGTAAGGCCAAATTTGGAATATTGTGTACAGTTCTGGTCACCGAATTATAGGAAAGATATCAATAAATTAGAGAGTGCAGAGACGATTTATTAGGATGTTACCTGGGTTTCCGCACTTAAGGTCCAGAGAAAGGTTGAACAAGTTAGGTCTCTATTCATTGGAACGTAGAAGGCTGAGGGGGGATTTGATCCAGGAATTTAAATTATTGAGAGGGATAGATAGAGTTGACGTGAATAGGCTGTTTCCATTGACAGTAGGGGAGATTCAAACGGGAGGACATGATTTGAGAGTTAGGGGGCAAAAGTTTAAGGGACACACGAGGGGGTATTTCTTTACTCAGAGAGTGATAGCTGTGTGGAATGATCTTCCTGTAGAAGTAGTAGAGGCCAGTTCAGTTGTGTCATTTAAGGTAAAATTGGGTAGGTATATGGATAGGAAAGGAGTGGAGGGTTATGGGCTGAGTGCGGGTAGGTGGGACTAGGTGAGATTACGAGTTCGGCACGGACTAGGAGGGCCGAGTTGGCCTGTTTCCGTGCTCTGATTGTTATATGGTTATATGGTTATAATTGCAGTCCAATATAAATTAACACAGGGTATTAAAAACTACGTTAGGGGATGAATTGTTCGTCTCTGCAGCAGAAATGCCTGAATGCAATATTAAAGCGACTTAGTTCACATCTGAATGTAAATGTTTTGCGGAACCGATTAGACGACATCAGTTGTAAAGTCGCTCTCTGTTCTAACAAACGTGCTTGGACACGCAGCTGCTCACACACAGACCCTGAGCTACGACTCTCACAGAACAACAACCCGCGCCTGACAAATCAATTCAATCATCTGTCCTCATCGCCCTTCACCATGAAAGCTGTCAGACTCAATCATCGACTGTTCGCTTCCATGCATGGATGCTGCCTGACCTACTGAATTCTTGCAGGATTCTCTGTATTGCCGTGGTTCGCAAATATCCCCGAGAGAGCTCGTGTGGGCCAGTGAGCGGGGCGATTTGCAAGACACGAAAACATCAACAATTCAGAATATTCTTGTGGAATAGCCAACGCCTGCTAGGATTTCAAAATGTCTCATTTCAGATGAATACACGTATAGATATATATATATTCTGAGTATATTATAAGTGTACATAATTTCTTGTAGTGGCCAATGGGAAGAAAGTTTTCGATTACTTTCAAGGGCCAGATGTTTGATAAACGCGGGTCTGAAGAGCTGTGCGGTGATGGGCGTGCTGGATGTGGGAGGAAAGTGCAAACATGACAAGCAAAGTTTTAATCAGTTTTCAATCAGGAGTAGCGGGTTTGAGGGGCCGAGTGGCCTGAGCGCATTAGTACGTACACAAGGAAATCAATGGCAAATGACTTGCAGATAACCAATATCACGACTGTGCGCGAAGGTTCATGCCAATCTTTCGTTGGTTGAACAGAAAATTAATAAATCTTTCTATATCCATAGTGGTAACAAATCAGCATATGGGAAGGGGGTCGACCAAGGAGCTGATTACATATTCAGGAGGAGGAAAGCAGAGATGCATGAGCCAGTTCTCATCGGAGGATCAGAGATGTAGTTCCTCAGCATTATTATTTGGAAGACCTGTCCAGGACCCAGCATGCAAGTGCAGTTACCTAGGAGACATGCCAATGCCTCTACATCCTTCGTAGTTTGCGAAGATTTGGCATGACACCTAAAACGTTAACTAACTTCTATAGATGTGTAGTGGAGATTGTATTGTACTGCTCCGTAAGGCCACACAAGAGGTTAGGGTGTTTTGGGCCGGGAAACGAGGCTAAACACCGCCGGGTCTCCCTATCGAAGAGAGGTCGATGGGAACGTAAGGGGATGGAGTGCTTCAGCGTATGAGCGATCACGAGCCGGGCAGATACTCGCCAAGGGGAAAGGTACCTCCAGGAGTCTCCCAGAGATCTATTACATGCCGACTCCAGGGTGCAGTGAGCACCATCCGCGACTCTAGACTGGGTAAGAGGCTGGCTATGTCCACCCTTGATCCTCCTGGTGAACCTTCGCCTCCCAACGGTAGGAAGGGAAAGAGTGCTGTCCGAGCAGCGCAGGGTTCGGATGCAGGGAGGGTGATCCCTGTGGAGAGAGGGGGCGAGGATCAGATCGGAGGGAAGAGAAGGTGTCGTGGAGATGGGAATAAGTGCAGGGGAAGGATGTGAACGTCTCTATCAGATCGAATATGACAATGTGACAAGTGCTCATGCGCTGTTTGGTAGCGCAGGGCGTATCGATTGGACATCTGGTGCGTATGAGCCGCTGTCTCCGTGCGGGATATCCAATGTCCATGTTTTTCGTCTCGGGTGGTTTCGGCTCGGTCCCACACTGTAAATTGCCCAGAGTGTCCCATTTGTAACATGACTCAGTATAAGTGTTTCATCATACTAATTTGCGTGTTTGCCGCAGGAGCCAACAGAAACGGGGAGGGCGAGTGAAGATTGCGAAGACCGGTTGAGGAAAGGGGGTTCGCGAATATGGTGTGCGATCAAGCAGGCGGGCTGGGAGAGGACAGCGAGAAGAAACTCCTTGCTTGTTTCAGAGGGACGATAGAATGGAAGCGTTGTAATCCCAGAACGCCCTGCAGGAGGAAAGTCCTCTAATCGCTCAGTGCAATTCTGGAAAGGATTCTCTGACTCACACTTCTCTACCTCATTCCAGTCTCTCTCTCCCTCTCTCGGAATACTGTCTCACTTTCCGCCTCAGGTTTACTTTCTGTTTTTTTTTTTCTGTCTCTCTCCCGTATTTGTCTGCCTGTCTGACTATCCCTCTGTTTTTTTTTCTTTCTCACTGCCTCTAAATCTTTTTCTATCATAATCATTTTCTCTCTCCTCGCACTTCCTCCTGCGGGAGAGTATGGGGTTTGGGATTCAGAGCAAAGGGACTGCGGGAACAGGGAAAATGTGGAGGGTGAGAGAATGAGAGAGAAAAATTCTGTGTGTGTGTGTGTGTGAGAGAGAGAGAGAGAGAGAGAGAGAGAGAGAGAGAGAGAGAGAGAGAGAGAGAGAGAGAGAGAGAGAGAGAGAGGGGGGGAGAGAGAGAAAGGAGGGGAGAGAGAGAGAGAGAGAGAGAGAGAGGGAGCCATGGCAGGGTGTTCCAAAAAAAAACGTACCACCCCAAACTACACTAAAGTGTACCCCTGCCTAATAGGGGTAAAAAATACCGACAGTGTCGCTCGCTGCCCTGTTTGCAACAGTGACTTTTCTATTGCTCATGGTGGGTTAAATCACTGTTAAGGTGAGTTTAACGGGTGTCATTCGTTTAATAGCACAGCTAACGCTATTTAAACTAGCTGGCTGGCCGCTAAGGAGCTACTCTATTGCAGACATCCCACCTCTCCCGGGAGTTCCGGGAGTCTCCCGCAGATTGATGGTGCCTGCTTCCCTGAAGTGAGATTTACAGGATGGGATCAATTGAATTCAACGTGCCCTTCACTCCTTCTATGCCGTTCATTTTATACCAGGCGTCGCTTCCTCCTTGGTCCCGTTTCAACCCTGCAGAACGGGGTCTCCTTCAGTCAATGCATCTCTCCCTTTTAATCAACAACATTAACGACGGTGATGGCAGTTTTCAATCGGTGTCTCATCCCCTCCCTTCCCGGCGCTCACTTTAAATAAGATTTCACAACCCGAAACTGCCCCGTCAGACAGTCTAAGCGAATCAGCGGCTATTTCATGACAGATCAATAGGTCATTTTATATCGACCCATTAACCCCCTGTCTCTTCTCAATGAGCCACTGACTCCATTTCGGCCATTTTACTCGGTCCGTCTCTCCCCCTCTGTTGTTTGTCCATCACTCTCTCCCTGTCGGCCATTGTAACAAAGGTATCATGGACTATTTCAGATCAGGCCGCCTCTCCCTCTGATTTGTCACCTCCTGGCGTCCATTTTCTGTCAGTCCATACCTCCCTTCCTCCCTGGAAACCATTTTCAAAGCGCGCGTCACTCCCTCCCTATTGACCATGTTATATTGGCTTGTCATTCTCTCCCTGGTATTAATTTTATATTCTGGTTTCAATCCAGAATCCTATTTTTAATCAGCGCATAATTCCACCCCACCCCGTGATAATTTTCAGTCAGTGTATCACTCCCTCCCTGTCGGCCCTGAGAAACAAGGTGACCACGGGCATCTTGATTCTCCCCATGGGCCCATTGTCACTCAGCCCATCACTTTCTCCCCGAAGACCATTTTCAGTCAACCTTTCACTCCCTCCCTAGTGACCATTCTAAATCCTTCTGTCGTTCCCTCCCTATTCACCATTTTCAATCAGGAGCCCCTCGCAGGACCGACACACTCGACCACCCTCCACTCGATTGCGCAGACTGTTTATCACAAATAATAAATATATCTCAAACAATACAGACCGATCCGACATCCTCATCTCCGGATCCTGTGCGTCATCACTCCGAGTGTCGTGGAGAGAGGAGGATACAGACACCAGGAAACGTGTGCGGTAATATTCCCGGTGTCGATACAGAGACCCGACTCCGTGCGCGGTAAAACTTTCGGTGTGGAGACAGAGATCGGGAACCGTGCGCAATGAATATCCCGGCATGGGGACACGGAAACCATAAACCTCTCTCACACGCACCCCTTCCAATCTCTAGGATGCCGTGCCGAAGGCTCTTCAGTCCGATCGTGTCCACCGTCTCCGCCAGGAGATGAGCATCGGCAGCTTTGCAAAGCCGTCAACATCCACACCACACTGGATTTTTTTAACCAATAAACACAACGGCGTCCGTGTCAAATTCCGTAAACGACGCTCCGAGTTCAGCCAAACACGGAATTCGGGCCTCTCCGCTAATTTCCAGGTTCACAAATCCTTTGGAAATGAACTGGAAGGAGTCCCTTTGGGACGCGGATGGTGGGTGTGAATGGGAAGGCATGGGTCCCTTTGGGAGTGAAAGGGAAGGGGTAGGGTCCCATTGGGAGTTTGGACAATAGGGCTGAATGGGTGCACACAGTGGAGTTAAATGGGGAGGGGCGGGTCCCCATCGGTAGGCAAACAGTGGGAGTGAATGGGAAGGGATAGGATCCATTGGAAGTTTGAACGATGCAAGCGAATGAGTAGGGGTGCGTCCCGTTGGGAATACGGATGGGTTGGAGTGAATGGGAGGGGGTGGTGTCATTGGGAGTGCGGATGGTGGGAATGAATGGGAAAGAGTGGCATTTAATTGGGATCGCGGTGCGTGTGAGTGCACGGGACGGGACGGCGCCCTGTGAGGAGTGCGGACCGTGAAAAAGGGCGGTAAGGGGTGGAGTCCTGCTTTGCAAAATTATCTTCAACTTCGATTTCATCCTGGGCTACTTCTCGACCCAAGAAGTCAAATGTGATTTCTATGGTTATGATTTCCATCTGCACTCCCCTGCCCAATGGTGACTAATCCAACCCTCTCCTGGTCTGTGCACACTGCATCCCTTCCCGTCTCTGTGACCACTTCTACATAGATTCATCTCTCTCTCTCTCTCTCTCTCTCTCTCTCTCTCTCTCTCTCTCGCTCGCGCGCGCGCGCGGGCGCGCGCGTGTGTGTGTGATTGTGTGTGTCTGTGTGTGTGTGTGTGTGTGTGTGTGTGTGTGTGTGTGTGTGTGTGTGTGTGTGTGTGTGTGTGTGTGTGTGTGTCTGTGCGTGTGTGTGTGTGGTTCTCTGTGCTACAGTCTCCCCTGTAATCTGTTTGAGCTCGAGAACTCAGTATAAATATCTCAAACTACAGAGACTTTTTTTTCGTGTCTGTCCCCAGGAGTGTGCGATGGGGCGTTCTGGAGGGAGTTTCAATGTGTGTCTGACCGGCAGAGTGTGTGATGGGATAATGGGGTGGGAACTTCACCTCGTACTTAATGTCTTTCGCAAATGGGAACTAAGTGAAATCTTGTCTGATATTGCAGTGGATTTTAACTTTCTGAGGGGGGCAGTTAGCCAGGATGGGGGCAGGGTAGAGATGAGATCCTCGGCACCCAGACTCTGCCAGACCGGCCTCACTCAGCCTGGAGCTGAGACGCTACTGTGTCAGTGTGAGGAGCTCCGACCCACTGTTGCAGTTCAGCGGGTGCGGGGGTCAGCAATAATCCCAGGTCACTGTTTACCCTCTAATGAGAATTAAATCCGACACCAAGACAGGAAGTTACAGCGGTTTATTGAATTAATCATGACAATTATAAATTAAATACTTTGTGAGCTGCTGACTTGCGGGAATAAATCAGGTGCTCCCCACTCAATCACAGTCACACACAATTAACCGAGCGGCGACAACGAGTGACCAGTTGAATAACCAGTCCCGTTCCTCACCGTCACTCTGTATCGGGGAACCGATGATTATAACATCACACTTCAGGGCTGTGTCCGGGATCGCTGCAGAGCCAGGATCACTGCTAAGGGATTGGTCCATTTAACATCATTATATCGGCCAGACTGCCGAATGCACCGTCCTCAGCAAAGGGAGCAAAAGGATTCTCTCCCGGGATTATCCCACCCCGGGTCGTTGGTGTCCCAGACTGAGCCCCGGCCCCCGGGATCTCCCTGTTTATGTAATTCACCGGGGTGTCACGTGGGGGAGCCTCGAACACGCACATCCAGGGGAAGCTGGGACGCCGGAAAACAGGCGGAAATATGTCACAGATTTCCCGATATTCGTCACATATTTCTCGATATCACCGAGCTGGAGACTGGAGCCTGTTCCGTTAAAACCATTGGGAATTATCCCCAGCTCGCGGCCATTAAAGGTAAGGGCGGGAGTTAAAGGGGATGGCGGGAAACCGGCCAAAATGTCCCCGGCACGCGGGCGGGGATGTTCACACATTCAGATGTTGACTGTCAGTCCCGGTCTGACTCCCTGCAGAGATCTCAATTCCATCTCCCCGCTCTCAGTGAACCGATTCTCCCACAGCCTGAAACAGTTGGGAGAATAAAGGTGAAATAAACAGATTACACAACAGTGTCAGTGACAGGGGGCCGGGGTTAATGTGTCAACAACACTCACAGACACATATCACTAGAAAACCGGCGGATCCGCTGATATTTTATCATATTGGTCAATAACACAAACACTAACCAGATCCGCTCCAGAATCGGGAGGGTCAGTATGAGGCGGCGGAGAGCGGGGATAGATCGGTCTGTCAGAGAGTTTTCACTCAGGTTCAGCCCCGTCAATGATGGGTTTGTACTGAGAGCGGAGGCGAGATCCTCCGCAGCAGAATCTGTGAGAACGACACCCTTCAGCCTGGAGATGAGAGAGAGCGAGGGTGTAGGACACAGAGAGACAGGAGACGGTACAAATCCCCAGTATCAATAACACAATTACTGATCACATTAATGGTCAGTGTCAGACCCAATCTCCCTCAGCCTGTACTTACCACAGTCTCTGCAGTTTACACTCCGGGTTCCTCAGAGCCGCAGAAACCAGTTTCACCCCGGAATCTCCCAGTTTATTACCACTCAGGTCCAGCTTCCTCAGTGATGGGTTTGTACTGTAAACGGAGACCAGATCCTGGGCACCAGAATCTGTGAGACCGACAGTGTCCAGCCTGGAGGTGAGAGAGAGAATGAGAGTGAAGGACACGGAGAGACAGGAGACGGTACAAATCCCCAGTGTTTATCAGTAACACAATTACTGATCACATTAATCTTCAGTGTCGGACACCCAGTGACTGTAAACACAACCTCCCACAGTCTGGTACTTACTCCAGTTTCTGTATTTTACACCCTGGGTTCTTCAGAGCCGCGAACACCAGTTTCACTCCTGAATCTCCCAGTTCATTAACACTCAGGTCCAGCCCCGTCAGTGATGTGTTTGTACTGAGAGCGGAGGCGAGATCCTCGGCACCAGAATCTGTGAGACTGACCTTCTTCAGCCTGTAGATGCGAGAGAGTGAGGGTGAAGGACACAGAGAGACAGGAGACGGTACACATCCCCAGTGTTTATCAGTGACATAATTAGTGATCACATTAATGTTCAGTCTCAGACACCCAGTGACTGTAAACACAATCTCCAACAATCTGTTACTTACCCCAGTCTCTGTATTTTACACTCCGGTTTCCTCAAAGCTACCGACAACAGTTTCACTCCTGAATCTCCCAGATCATTCATCTCAATTCTAAACACAAACAGACAAATTGATGATCAAAGTGACTCAAACCGTGGGTCTGAGCGAATTTCTCTCACACGGATATTTCAGGAAACATTAAACCTTCAGTAAATCACTGATCGGAGTTCCCATCACTGTCAATGTCCCTCACTGACCAGCTCCAGGGTATTCGCTGACTGTCAGTAATTTAGCCTGTCGTTGGGACCATGTAAACTCCACGTATTCTGTCTCATTCCCTGATGGTTAGAAATGTGTTTCTGACCTGTGAGGGTCGGAAGGGGCAGAGCCGAAGTGTGGTAGAAAGTCCCACTGTGAGGAAGATTTGTAAATGGGAAAGTGTCGATGGAAGATCGTGGAAGTAAACCCAGCTGAGAAAAGGGATAGGGAGACAGATCCTGCAGGAGGAAGGTTATTGAGGAAGAAAGATCCCAGAGGAGGAAGGAGGAGTGGTTCCACAGAGGAAAATGGATGGGGATGAGAGGTCCCATAAGAGGTTACCAGTGGAACAAAAAATCATCCAACAAGACGAGGGATTTCAAATAGAAATTGCATCGGAGAGGTGGTTCTGAAATCAGTTCCACAATCGGGAGAGGCGGTGCTAAGCGGTCTGGTTATCTGGTAGTGAGCACAGTCACCCAGGTGGACTGATGGTGATTGTCACACATGGAGACGAGCAGCGGAGGACAATCTCAAAACGGTATCTCTTTCATTCTCACTGGGACCGTCTGCTGACGGTCTCTTGTCCCTCGCCGGGAAGAGGGTTTGAAGTTCTGACCCACCTGCTGCAGTCACCGCCATTCCTGTGATATCCTACCATTAAAGAAATGACCGTTGTTCACTGATCTAAAGTATCCAAAATCCCTTCACAATGAACCACAGAACCCTCTTGTCCTTGGGGAATTACTGACCGATCCCCTGGACATTTCTCACAATTCCTAACAATCCCATTTACTATAGTTTTCCCCAAATTCATTTTCATTGAAAAAAGACAATGGGGCCGTTTCACAGTTCAGAGTGAGAGTTAAAATAAACACCTCAAATCCTGGCACTTGTGGACCCCGGGACCCAGCCTCTGGATTCCTTCACACTGAATGTGGCAGCCAACCAGGTCGAGGTGTTTTATTGTTTCACAGAATCCGATGACATGAGACAGGACCGCGCAGTCAATCGGGGTCAGTGTCATTCCACGGAATGAAAGCGTTTCCACAGATCCCAGTGCGTCCTGAGCCAGCCCACGATTCTGAGACTCAAACAGGTAGTAAAATGTGTTCAGGAGGCTCCTTTTACCAGCTTCACTCCATGTGTTTCTACTCTGGCGTTTAACCTCCTCCTTCACCCAGTCAATCACCCGGCAGGCTGTTTGATGAGGAAATGGACCCAGAAACTCCTCCAGGCCCCGAGCTGTCATTGGGGAGGAGAGACCAGCAACAAAACGGAGAAATACCTCAAATCGCCCATCTGTCGTGTTGTTGGCTTCAGTGAGGAATTTCAGGATATCCCCGGGATGTGGAGTCAGGAAATGTGCGACTGCAGCTACAAACTCTTGGATAGTGAGGTGTGGGAATGTGTACACCACGCTCCGGGCAGAATCCTCTCTCTCCAAAAGCTCCATCAGAAACCCGGACAGGAACTGGGAAGGCTGCAGATTGAACTGGATCAAATCTCCACCTGAAAACACAATCTTCCTCTCGGACACTCCTCTGAAGGCCATCTGACCAACGCTGAGAAAAACATCACGGGGGTTGTCAATCACACGGCCGTGGTTTTTCAGGATGTTGTAAATATAGTAGGAGTACAGTTGGGTGATGGACTTGGGAACTCGCTGCGGGTCCCTGACTCTTTGTGTGAAGAAGGGGCCCAGTGCCAGAGCAAGGATCCAGCAGTAGGAGGGGTTGTAGCTCATGGTGTACAGGATCTCGTTCTCCTTCACGTGTTTGGAAACAGCTTCCGCCACCGTCTGATCTTCAAAATGCCTGATGAAATATTCCTTCCGTTCCTCACCAACAAATCCCAGGATTTCAGCCCAGACACTGATCTCAGCCTTTTCCAATAAATGTAACGCAGTGGGGCGGGTGGTCACCAGCACTGAACACCCTGGGAGGAGCTTGCCCTGGATTAAACTGTACACAATGTCAGACACTTCACACCACCACTCGGGATCTGGGCACTGGTGCCTGGGTTCCGTATCTCTAGGACTGTCCACAAAATCGATTCTGTGCTTGAATTCATCCAAACCATCGAATATAAACAGCAAACCCTCTGGGTTCTTCCAGACCTCTCTCAGGATATTCCCAAAGTAAGGATATTGATCCAGAATCAGTTCCCTCAGGTTTATTCTGCAGTTAATGGAGTTTAAATCGCGGAATTTGAAACTGAAGACAAACTGGAACCGTTGGTATATTTTCCCCATGGCCCAGTCATAAACAATCCTTTGTACCATTGTTGTTTTCCCAATCCCCGCAGCTCCGGCTACAGCTGCTGAACTCCCAGATTTGGATTTACTCCGGGATAAGCTGCTCTGGAACAACTGATCTGTCCGTATTTTTTCCAGTTCTCCACGTAGTTTTTCTCCCCCACTCCTCGTGGTCTCTGCCTCTTGCCAGCAGCTCATGTTCCACCAGTCTCCGATCTCGAACAGTAGAAATGACCGTGAGCTCAGCGTATCGATCAACCAGCTGGAAATCCTTCACCTTCTCCCTCATCAGGATCGTGTTCACTCTCAATGTTTCAGTTTGTTCCCGTAGAGTCTCCTTGTGTTTCTGTTGAACATCTTCCATGGGAACAGACAGTGGACAAACTGTTAGATGCCTCAACTCAGAACTCAGTATTTAAGTACACAAGAGTTATCCTAACGCTATTGTATTAATTGGATTCATCAATGGATGCTTGTACAGTAAAGTAATGCGATCAAAAGACCCCAAACTGGACAGTTAGGCGCTGTCTAAATCAACACCAGATAATCACATTTCAAAATTAATTAACTGTGCTATGAAGGTGAATATTTCCCTGTTTATTGAACTCCGACTGTCCCACTACTGCCAAAGCTATCACTGTTCCTGTGGAAGAACTTTTATTCCCCAGTGCTGATGTGTCGTATGGAGAAGGAGAAAAGGATAGTGGGCAATCTGTCAAAGGTACAGGTCGGGGAATCACAGCTCCCCCTCCCCTCTCACCATCTCTGATTCAAAATGTAAAGAAGCAGCTTTGTGGATCAGCGCGTGCACTGTGGTTCGGGGGAGAAAATGTCAATGTCTTGTTCAGGAGATTGTGACAGTCAGCATTTTGACGCAAAACACAGACAATTCACCGCTTTTATCACCACAGACGCTGATCAGCTCACTGAGTTCCTGTAGAAAATGGTTTGAGACGGCAGGTCAGCTGTCTCGTGACTCTTAAAGAGGATGAGTTGCAAATACTCAACAGATTCAAGTTACACAACTGTAAAGGAGAAGGAAATAATTGGTGTTATGGATCTGATGTAGCACAAATAAACTCAGATAAAGAACGCAAAGAAAACACAATAAATATAAATTCTTACGATACAGGAGTCTCTTTGACCTCAGGTGGTTCAGACTGTAAATTTTAAAACGGTGCAGGTGGTGGGTAGGGGTTGTTAGTCGAGGTGTTGATCAGTCTTACTGCTTGAGGAAAGTAACTGATTTTGAGTCTGGTGTTCCTGCTCTGGATGCTACGTAGCCTCCTCCCTCATGGAAGAGGGGCAAACTGCCCAGAGGCAGAACAGGTGGGATCCTTCCTCCCTCATGGTAGAGGGGCAATCAGCCCACAGGCAAGATAGGTGGGATCCATCCTCCCTCATGGGAGATGGGCAAACAGCCCACAGGCAAGATAGGTGGGATCCTTCCTCCCTCATAGGAGATGGGCAAACAGCCCATAGGCAGGATAGGTGGGATCCTTCCTCCCTCATCGGAGAGGGGCAAACTGCCCATAGGCAGGATAGGTGGGATCCTTCCTTCCTTATGGGAGAGGCGCAAACAGCCCATAGGCAGGATAGGTGGGATCCTTCCTCCCTCATGGGAGAGAGGCAAACAGCCCACAGACAGTGTAGGTGGGATCCTTCCTGATGCTGCTGGCCATCTTCCGGAGCCTTTCTGTACATACGTCCCTGATGGAAGGTAGGCTGGGTGTGCCGATGTTGCGTTGGGCTGTTTTGACTCCCCGTTGTAGAGCCTTCCAGTCCGCCACAGTTATGTAGCGTGTTGACCTGCCTCTGAAGCACAGCTGTAGAAGGACGGGAGTGTGGATGTGAGTACAGGTCAGACAACGTCTGTGGAAAGGGGAGAAAGGGGAGATGCTACTAGACTATGACTTTAAATACAAGTTTGAAAAACATGCCGATAACAGGTCGGGTGCTGAAGAAGAGAGAAGAGACCGAGGAATTTCGGTAGCAGGTGGTTCAGGACTTCAGCTGTCAAAGGACCTGCAGAGATCACTGAACAGCACAGGAATAGGCCCTTCTGCCCACAACGTTGGTGCCAGCATGATGTAACATTAAACTCGTATGTTTATACATTCTCCCCATTTAGATAACAGTCTACACTATTGTTCCTTTTGCTAAAATGTATTACGATTCATTTCCCAACACTATTTTCCATTTGCCACATTTGGCCCATTCTTCCAAATTGTCTAAGTTTTGCTGCATTCGCATTGCTTCTCAGCACTGCCTACCCCTCCACCTATCTTCGATTAATCAACAAACCTTACCATAAATCCATCAATTCCATTATCTAAATCACTGATAAGAAATCTGAAAAGTAGCTGTCACAATTCTGACCCCTGAGGAAAATAACTAGTTACCAGCAGCCAAACAGGAAAGGTTCCTTTTATTCCCACTCCCTGCCTCCTCCCGCAGGCCATTCCTCTTTCCATGACTGTGTCATTCCTGTAACGCCACTGGATTTTTATCTTGTAAAGCAGCATCGTGTATGGCAACATATCAAACACCTTCTGAAAATCCAACTAAATGAGATCCACTTTGTCAAGCCTGCTTAGTATTTACTCAATGAACTCTAGCAAATTCATAACGCAAGATTTCCCTTCATATACACAATGCTGGCTTCGGCCTATTTTATCATTAAACTCCAAATACCTCGTTACCTGAACGTTAATAATTAAATTGACTTTATTTCTTGCATTCACGTACATGAGCAGTAAAAACCTTTATGTTACGTCCCCATCTAAATGTGCAACGTGCAATCATAGTGATTTAAAATAATTTCTAGATTCCAACAGTCTCCTAATCAGTCAGGGTAGGCTAACTGGCCTATACATTTATAAACAGGAGAAAATCTGCAGATGCTGGAAATCCAAGCAACACACACAAAATGCTCGAGGAACACAGCAGGCCGGAGAGCATGTGTGGAACAGTTTTGATTTGGAGCCGAGATCGTTCGGCAGGACTGCAGACAAAAGGCTGAGGAGTAAATTTGAAAGGTGGGGGTGAGGTAGAGAGAAATGCCAGACGATAGTTGAAACTTGGAAGGGAAGGAATGAAGCATAGAGCTAAGAAGTTGATTTTTGATAGACACAGAAGGCAATGGAAGAAAGAAAAAGGTGGGTAGGGCTGGTGGAGGTGCACCAGAGGGAGGCGATGGACAGACAAGGAGATAACATGAGCGAAGTACGAGCTCATGGGGAACGGTGAAGGGGGAGGAGGGTATTCATGCCATCAGATTGGAGGCTACTCAAACAGAAAATAAGGTGCTGTTACTCCAACCTGAGTGTGGCCTTATCCCGACATTGGAGGAGGTCCGAACTGACGAATCGGAATGAGAATGGGAAGTGGGAATAAAATGGGTGGACACTGGGAGTTCCCTCTTGTTCTGGTGGTCACACCGTAAATGCTGGGTGGAACGGTCTCCCAATACACGTCAGGTCTCACCGATATACAACAGACCATTCCGAGATCGTCTGTAACCATATAATATAACCATATAACAACTACAGCACGGAAACAGGCTACATCGTCCCTTCTAGTCCGTGCCGAACGCTTACTCACACTTAGTCCCACTGCCCCACCCTCAGCCCATAAACCTCCAGTTCTTTCCTGTTCATATACCTATCCAATTTTACCTTAACTGACAATACCGTACCTGCCTCTATCACTTCTACTGGAAGCTCGTTCCTCACAGCTACCACTCTCTGAGTAAAGAAATTCCCCCTCGTGTTATACTTAAACTTTTTCCCCCTAATTCTCATCTCATGTCCTTTTGTTTGAATCTCCCCTACTCTCAATGGACAAAAGCCTATCCACCTCAACTTGATCTATCCCCCTCATTATTTTAAATACCTCTCGTCCCCCCTTTGCCTTCTAAGCTCCAAAGAATAAAGACCTAACTTGTTCAACCTTTCCCTGTAACTTAGGTGCTGAAACGCAGGTAACATTCTAGTAAATATTCTTTGTACTCTCTCTATGTTGTTGACATCTTTCATTTAATTCGGTGACCAAAACTGTACACAAAACTCCAAATTCGGATTTACCAATGCCTTGTACAATTTTAACATTACATCCCAACTCTATTTCTCAATGATCTGATTTATAATGGCCAGCATACCGAAAGCTTTCTTCAGCATGCTATCCACATGACATTCAACCTTCAGGGAACTATGCACCATTATTCCCAGATCACTCTGTTCTACTGCATTCTTCAATGCCCTACAATCTACCATTATTCTCTTTGGAGCGTAGAAGATTGAGGTGGGGGTGGGGACTTGATTGAGGTCGACAAGATTATGAGCGGCATAGATAGGGTGAATTGTCAATACCTGTTTCCCAGGGCATCAGTAGCAAACACCAGAGGGCATAGGTACAAAACTAACGGAGGGAAGTTTAGGGGAGACATCGGGGTACGTTTTTTTTTTTTTTTACACAGAGGGTTGTGAGTGCCTGGAATGATTTAGCAAGGGTGGTAGTAGAGGCGAAAACATTAGGGGTATTTAGAAGCCTCTTGGACAGGCACATGGATGAAAGAAAAATGGAGGATTTTGGTGTAGTCTGGGTTTAGTACTTTTTCTTAAGGATTATATGGGTCGGCACAGCATGGAGGGCTGAAGGGCCTGTACTGTGCCGTAGTGTTCTATGGTTCTATGGTTATTCCTGGATCACTCTGTTCTGCTGTATTCCTCAATGCCCTACCATTTACCATGCATGCCGTATTTGGAATATTCCTACCAAAGTGTAGCACCTCACACTTATCAGCATTAAACTCCAGCTGCCATCGTTCAGACCACTCTTCGAACTGGCCTAAATCACTCTGCAAGATTTGAAAACCTACGTTATTATTCACCATGCCACCTACCTGCATGCCTACTAATACAATTTATCACCCCATCATCCAGATCATTAATGTATATGACAAACAACATTGGACCCAATACAGATCCCTGATGCACACCTCTAGTCACCGATCTCCAACCTGACAAATAGTTATCCACCACTACTCTCTGGCATCTCCCATCCAGCCATTGTTGAATCCATTTTACTACTTCAATATTAACACCTCATGACTGAACCTTCCTAACTAACCTTGCGTGCAGAAATTTATCAAAGGGGATACTGAAGTCCATATAGACAACATCCACTGCTTTACCCTCGACAACCTTCCTCGTAACCTCTTCAAAAACTTCAATAAGATTTGTCTAACATGACTTTCCACGCACAAATCCATGCTGACTGTTCCTAATCAGACTCTGTCTATCCATATAATTACATGTACCATCTCTAAGAATACTTTCCATTAATTTATCCAGCACTGACTTCAAACTGACAGGCATATAAATGCTAGGTTTACTCTTAGATCCCTTTTTAAAGAATGGAATAACATGAGCAATAAACCAATCCTCCGGCACCATCCCCGTTTCTAATGACATCTGAAATATTTCTTTAAGAGTCCCTGCTATTTCTACACTAACTTCCCTCAAGGTTCTATAGACAATAGACAATAGGTGCAGAAGTAGACCATTCGGCCCCTCGAGTCTGCACAGCCATTCTGAGATCATGGCTGATCATTCACTATCAATACCCTGTCCCTGCCTTGTCCCCATATCCCTTGATTCCCCTATCCTTCAGGTATCTATCCAGCTCCTTTTTGAAAGCATCCAGAGAATTGGCCTCCACCGTCTTCCGAGGCAGTACATTCCACACCTGCACAACTCTCTGGGAGAAGAAACTCTTCCTCAACTCTGTTTTGAATAACTGACCTCTTATTCTCAATCCATGCCCTCTGGTACTGGACTCTCCCAACATCTGGAACATATTTCCTGCCTCAATCCTATCAAATCCTTTAATTATCTTAAACGTTTCAATCAGATCCCCTCTCAATCTCCTCAATTCCAGCGTGTACAAGCCCAATCTCTCCAATCTCTCTGCGTAAGACAGCCCTGCCATCCCAGAAATCAACCTAGTGAATCTACGCTGCACTTCCTCAATTGCCAGAATGTCCTTCCTTAAACCTGGAGACCAAAACTGTACACAATATTCCAGGTGTGGTCTCACCAGGGCCCTGTACAAATGCAGAAGGACATCCTTGCTCTTGTATTCAATTCCCCTTGTAACAAAGGCCAACATTCCATTTGCCCTCTTTACTGCCTGTTGCACTTGCTCATTCATCTTCATTGACTGGTGAACTAGGACTCCTAGGTCTCTTTGCATTTCTCCCTTACCTAACTCGACACCGTTCAGACAATACTCTGCCCTCTTGTTCCTGCTTCCAAAGTGGATAACTTCACATTTGTTCACATTGAATGACATCTGCCAAGTATCTGCCCACTCACTCAGCATATCCAAGTCTCCCTGTATTCTCCTAACGTCCTCTTCACATGTCACAATGCCACCCAGTTTAGTATCGTCAGCAACCTTGCTGATATAGCTTTCAATGCCCTCATCTAAATCAATGACATAAATCGTAAAGAGCTGTGGTCCCAATACAGAGCCCTGTGGTACCCCACTAGTCACCTCCAGCCAGTCCGAGAAACACCCATTCACTGCTACCCTTTGCTTACTATCTGCCAACCAGTTTTCTATCCATGTTGAAACCCTGCTTCCAATGCCATGAGCTCTGATTTTACTCACCAATCTCCTATGTGGCACCTTATCGAATGCCTTCTGAAAATCTAGGTACACAACATCCACTGGCTTACCCTCGTCTAACATCCTTGTTACATCCTCAAAAAACTCCAACAGATTAGTCAAGCATGATTTGCCCTTGGTAAATCCATGCTGGCTCGGCCTAATCCTATTTCTGCCATCTAGATGTGCCACTATTTCGTCCTTAATAATGGACTCAAGCATCTTCCCCACGACTGACGTTAGGCTAACAGGGCGATAGTTCTCCGTTTTCGCCTTCCCTCCCTTCTTGAAAAGTGGGACAACATTAGCCACTCTCCAATCTTCAGGAACTGATCCTGAATCTAAGGAACATTGAAAAATGATCACCAATGCATCCGCAATTTCCTGAGCCACCTCTTTTAGAACCCTCGGATGCAGACCATCTGGACCCGGGGATTTATTAGCCTTCAGTCCTACCAGTCTACTCATCACAGTTTCTGTCCTAATGTCAATCTGTCTCAATTCCTCTGATATCTTGTCACCCTGGCCGATCCATACATCTGGGAGATTGCTTGTGTCCTCCCTGGTGAAGACAGATCTAAAGTACGCATTAAATTCTGTTGCCATTTCCCTGTTTCCCATAACAATTTCTCGCAATTCATTCTTCAAGGGGCCAACATTGTTCTTAACTATTTTCTTTCTCTTCACATAGCTAAAAAAGCTTTTGCTGTCCCCTTTTATATTCCTGGCTAGACTGAGCTCATACCTGATTTTTTCTCTTCGTATTGCCTTTTTAGTTAAGATCTGCTGTTCCTTAAAACTTTCCCAATCATCTGTATTCCCACTCATCTTAGCCCTGTCATACTTCTTTTTCTTTAATGCTACACAATGTCTGACTTCCTTTGTCAACCACTGTGGCCCCTTCCCACTCTTTGAACCCTTCTTTCTCATTGGAAGGAACTGCAATTGCATCTTTTGTACTATGCCCAAGAATATCTGCCACTGCTGATCCACTGTTTTTCCTGCCAGGGCATCTGCCCATTTAAATTTGGCCAGCTGTTCCCTCTTGGCTCCGTAGTCTCCTTTATTTAATTGCAACACTGACACCTCTGATCTGCCCCTATCCCTCTCAAACTGTAGATAAAAACTTATCATGTTATGATCACTACTTGCTAATGGCTCCTTTACTTCAAGATCACTTATCAATTCCTGTCCATTACACATCACCAAGTCCAAAATAGCCTCGTTCCTGGTTGGCTCAAGCACAAGCTGTTCCAAAAATACATCCCTTAGACACTCCACAAACTCCCTATCCTGGTGTCCAGCACCTACCTGATTCTCCCAGTTCACCTGCATGTTGAAATCTCCCAGAACGACTGCATTACCTTTAGCTCATGCCAATGTTAACTCCCTAATCAACTTGTACCCAATATCCACGCTACTGTTTGGGGGCCTGTACACAACACCCATTAGGGTCTTTTTACCCTTACTGTTCCTCAGCTCAATCCACACAGACTCTACTTCCCCTGTTCCCAAGTCACCTCTTGCTAAGGACTGAATCTCATTCCTCACCAACAGGGCCACCCCACCCCCTCTTCCCATATTTCTGTCTCTACGATAGCACGTATACCCTGGTACACTCAATTCCCAGGCCTGATCCCCTTGCAGCCATGTCTCCGTTATCCCAACAATATCGTAGTTCCCCATTTTCATCTGAGCTTCAAGCTCATCTGTCTTATTTCTGACACTACGCGCATTCAAGTATAGAATTCTTAGGCCATTCCTCCTCTCTTTGCTTAAAACACTGTCTACTGTACCAGCTCCTTGAACTTCCATCGGGCAAATTGCACCATGAGTTTTGATGACCTTCTCAAGATCACCCAAACCTTCTACACATTTAACCACATGCACCTTCTGCCCAACCCTCTGGATCTGGATCCCTGCCCCCTGCACATCTAGTTTAACCCCCCCCCCCCCCCCCCCCCCCGAGCAGCACTGGCAAATACTCCTGCAAGAATGTTAGTACCCCTCCGGTTCAGATGTAGACCATCCCTTCGAAACAGATCCCAATGTCCCTGGAACAAAGACCAATTATCCAAAAACCTGAACCCTTCCTTCCTGCACCATGCTCTCAGGCTCGGATTAATGTGCATAATCATTCTATTCTTCGCCTCACTCGCACGTGGCACAGGTAGCAGTCCCGAGATTGTCACCCTGGAGGTCCTGCCTTTCAGCTTCACTCCTAACTCCCTGAACTCTCTAAGCAGGATCCCCTCACTCACCTTACCTGCATCATTGGTCCCTACATGGACCACTACATCTGGGTTCATGTCCTCATTCTCAAGAATAGCCTGCACCCGATCTGAGATGTCCTGGACCCTGGCACCAGGGAGGCAACATACCATCCGAGACTCCCGATCTGCCCCACAAAATCTCCTATCTGCCCCCCTAACAATGGAGTCCCCTAAAACTATCGCTCTCTTCTCTTCCGTCCTCCCCTTTCTAGTTGAGGGTTCAACCTCTGTGCCAGAGGCAGGACCACTACAACTCATTCCTGGTAGTTCATCCCCATCAACCGTATCCAGTACGGTATACTTATTGTTAATGGGAATGGCCGCAGGGGTGCTCTGTTCTCTCTGCCTGCTCCCCCTGCCTCTCTGGACCGTCACCCATCTGCCTACTTCTTGGTTTTTTGGTGTGACTACCTCCTGATAACTCCTATCTATCTCTGCCTCTGCCTCCCGAATTATCCGTAGTTCATCCAGCTCCTGCTCCAACTCCCTACCTCGGGCTGATAGGAGCTGCAGCTGGACGCACCTTTTGCAGGTGTGGTCATCAGGGACAACTGTGTTGACCCTGACCTCCCACATATTGCATACGGAGCACACCACTGCTCTGACTGTCTCCCCCATACCTGAACTGAATTAATAGAATAAGTCTAAAAAGCACCTGGCGACCTTACCTTCTTCCCCTCAGCGAGCAATCACACAAGCTTACCGAAGTCCCCTTACGCCGAAGCCCACTTAGACAAAGCCCAGGACTCTGCTTCCACGGACTCCGCTGCCCGCTCTGACAAGAAGTCCTGCCTTTTAAAGTGCGCGCTCGACGCTGACGTCACTCGCGCCTGCGCAGTTCCCCCTCCTCCACAGGTATTGACCAGGTAGGCTTAAATCCTACCTACACGGTCGAATTCTCTGACGTTCTGGGGAACATCCTGTCAGGATCCCGATATTTATCCACTTTTATATTCCTTAAAAGCGCCAGTACTTCCTTCTCTTTAATCGTCATAGTTTCCATAACTACCGGACTTGTTTTCATTACCTTATACAATTCAATATCCTTCTCCTTAGTGAATACCGAAGAGAATAAAATGTTCAAAATCTCCCCCATCTCTTTCAGCTCCACCCATAGCTGTCCACTCTGATTCTCTAAGGGAATCTGATTCTAAGGTCCACTCTGATTCTAGTGAGGGACCAATTTTATCCCTCACTATCCTTTTGCTATTAATATAACTGTAGAAAGACTTCGGATTTGTTTTCACCTTACTTTGCCAAAGAAACATCTTCTTTTAGCTTTTCTAATTTATTTCTTAAGATTATTCTTACATTCATTATATTCCTCGAGCGCCTCATGTATTCCATGTTGCCGAAATTTATTGTAGATCTCACTTTTTCCTAACCAAGTTTGCAATATCCCTTGAAAACCATGGCTCTCCCAAACTTTTAACCATTCCTTTCAATCTAAAAGGGACATAAAGATTCTGTACTCTCAAAATTTCACATTCAAATAACCTCTATTTCTTTATTACATCCTTCCCATAAAACAAAGTGTCCTAATCCACTCCTTTTAAATCCTTACGCATCTCCTCAAAGGTAGCCTTTCTCCAATCAAAAATCTCAACCCTGGGTCCAGTCCTATCCTCCATAATTATATTGAAAATAATGGCTTTGTGATCACTGGACCCGAAGTGTTCCCCAAATCATACCTCCGTCACCTGACCTATTTCATTCCCTAACAGAAGATCCAACACTGCCCCTTCTCTAGTCGTTACCTGTATGTATTGCTGCAGAGAATTATCCTGTGCACATTTTACAAACTCCAAACCATCCATCCCTGTTACAGTATGGACCACCCAGTCTATGTGTGGAAAATTAAAATCTCCCACATCGCAACTTCGCGCTTATTACAGTTATCTGCTATTGACTTGCAAATTTGCTCCTCTAATTCTCGCACCCCATTAGGTGGTCTATAAAGCACCCGTATAGGTGTTACGACTCATTTCCCATTCCCCAATTCCACCCAAATAGCCTCCCTAGACGAGCCATCCAATCTATCCTGCCAGAGCACTGCTGTAATATTTTCCTCTGACAAGCAATGCAACACCTCCCCCTCTTGCCCTCCGATTGTATCACACCTGAAGCAACGAAATCCAGGAATATTTAGTTGCCAATCACCACCCTCCTGCAACCATGTTTCATTAATAGCTACATCATATTTCCAGTTATCAATCCATGCTCTAAGCTCATCCACCATCCTTACAATGCTACTAGCATCAAAGTAAATGCATTTAAGAAATACTCCACCTCTTCTAC
This sequence comes from Hypanus sabinus, assembly GCF_030144855.1. NCBI lineage: Eukaryota > Metazoa > Chordata > Chondrichthyes > Myliobatiformes > Dasyatidae > Hypanus > Hypanus sabinus. The sequence goes on along the minus strand of NW_026781238.1, from coordinate 37,020 downwards.
TCTGTTTATCTCTAACAGTACAAAGAACTTTACTGTCTTCTAACGTCGGTTGAAACACTCTGCTTCCCCTCCTCCATCGTATCTAGTTGAAATCCAGAGGAGCCTCTTTAGCAAACCTTCCTGCAAGAATAATTGTCCATCTCCAGCTCAGATGTAAACCGTCCCGCCTGAACAGGTCCCACGTTCCCCGGAAAACTGCTCAATTGTCTATAAATCTGAAGCCTTCCCTCCTGCTCCATGTGTTCATCCACGTGTTGACCTGCGCTATCCTACTATTTCTAAACCCAGCTGCACGTGGCACTGGTAGCAATCCTGAGATTGCGATCCTGGAGGTCCTGTCCTTTAACTTGGCACCCAGCTCCCTAAACTCATCTTTCAGGACCTCCTCACTCTTCCTACCTACGTCGTTGGTCCCTACATGGACCACGACATCCGGTTGCTCACCCTCCCTCTTGAGAATACTGGGAACTCGATCAGAGATTTCGTGGACCCTGGCACCAGGGAGGCAACAGACCATCCGGGATTCTTTATCTCTTCCACAGAATCTCCTATCTGTCCGCCTAACTATCGAATCCCCTATCACTACTGCTCTCCTCTTTTCCCTCCTTCCCTTCTGAGCTGAGGGTCCAGTCTCGGTGCCAGAGTCGCAACCACTGCAACTTGTCCCTGGTAGGTCATCCCTACCAACAGTATCCAAAACGGTATACTTATTGTTGATGCGAATGGCCACAGGGATGCTTTGCTCTTCCTGTCTATTCCCCTTCCCTCTCCTGACAGTCACCCAGCTAACTGTCTCCTGACTCCTAGGGGTAACTATCTCTCTGAAACTCCTGTCTATTTCTGCCTCTGCCTCCCGAATGATCCGAAGTTCATCCAGGTCCTGCTCCAGTTCGCTAACACGGTTTGTCAGGAACTGCAGCTGGACGCACCTTTTGCTGGTCTAGTCATCAGGGACAACAGTGTTCGCCCTGACTTCCCACATACTGCAAACGGAGCACTCAACTGCTCTACACCTACTCTTAAACTAATTAAATTATTTAAATAGCTTATCCGGCCTTACCTCACCTGGAGTGAAGCTCGTACTCAGCCTCTGCTCGCTTTTTAAATTCCCCTGCTGGTCTCAGAGGCCGACATTCACGCGATTGCGCAGTCGTGCCCCGTTCAACCTCGCCTCTGTCTGTTTCTCGCGGATACCTGAATGAGCCAAAGCCGTTCCACTCTGCTTTAGTCCACTCCGACGATGTACGCTACGACGATGGCCGTTGTAGATGGCAGTCTTTCTTTTAAACCTTTGGCGCGCTACGTCAGGCGCCGGCGCAGTCTAACCTCTTTGGTCTGATCAGTTAAAATAAAGTTTCTCTCGAAGTTTCTTTTAACTCTTCCCTCTCCGCTTCTTGCTTCGATTTAAATGACCGTTGAAATCTCCCTCTCCTTTTTAAACCTTTGGCGCTCTACGTTACGTGCCTGCGCAATCTATCCAATCTACGTCCGGTTTTACCTATATACGCTGCCACACCGAGATCAACTATGGGTCCCTCTGGTGCCCCTTCCACCCGCTTTTTTTTTCCTTTCTTCCATGGCCTTCTGTCTCTTACACTAATCAACCTCCTAGCTCTTTGCTCATCCCTCCCCATGCAAGTTTCACCTATCGCCGGGCGTTTCTCCATCCCCTCCCTCCTCCGCCCTTCACCTTTGAAACTTACTTCTCAGCATTTGTTCTCCAGTCCCACCGAATGCTCTCGACCCGAAACGTTGACTGTACTTTCTCCATAGGTGCTGCCTTGTCTGCTGAGTTTCTCCAGCATTTTCTATGTGTTAGCCGGTAATTTCAATTATTTTGCCTTCATCTCTTCTTTATGCCGCCTGCATTCTGTGTGTGTTTTTTTTTGTTGTCTTTTATTAGATTTTAAAAGCTTCCCAGTCAACTAACTTCCCATTCAATTTTGCTACATTATACTGCGTTTCATTTTCTTTTATGCAGTCCCCTGCTACCTCCTAAGGGTTTTAGACCATAGACCATAAACTATAAGACAAAGAAGCAGAACTCGGCCATTCGACCCATCAAGTCTGCTCCGCCATTTCATCATGAACTGATCCAATCTCCCATTTAGTCCCATTCCCCCACCTTCTCACCTTAACCTTTGATGCCCTGACTACTCAGACACATATCAATCTCTCCCTTAAACACACCCAATGACCTGACCTCCACTGCCGCCCGTGGCAACAGATTCCACAGATTCACCACCCTCTGGCTAATTTTATTTCGCATCTCCGTTCTGAATCGGCGCCCTGCAATCCTCAAGTCATGTCTTCTCGTACTAGACTCCCCCACCATGGGAAACAACTTTGCCACATCCACTTTGTCCATGCCTTTCGACATTCGAAATGATTCTAAGTGGTCCCCACTCATTCTTCTAAACTCCAAGGAGTACAGTCCAAGAGCGGTCAAACGTTCCTCATAGGTTAACCCGCTCATTCCCGGAATCATTCCAGTGAATCTTTCTGAACCCTCTCCAACGTCAGCACATCCTTTCTTAAATGAGGAGCCCAAAACTGCACACAGTGTTCCAAGTGACGTCTTACCAGTGCCTTATAGAGCCTCAACATCACACCCCTGCTCCTATACCCTATTCCTCTAGAAATGAATGCCAACGTTGCATTCGCCTTTTTCACCACCGACTCAACCTGGAGGTTAACCTTAAGGGTATCCTGCATGAGGACTCCCAAGTCCCGTTCCATCTTAGAACTTTGAATTCTCTCCCCATTTAAATAGTAGTCTGCCCGTTTATTTCTACCAAAGTGCATAACTGTACGCTTTCCAACATTGTAATTCATTTGCCACTTCTTTACCCATTCCCCCAATCTATCCAAGCCTCTCTGCAGACTCTCTGTTTCCTCAGCACTACCGGACCCTCCACCTATCTTTGTATCATCAGCAAACTTAGCCAAAAAGCCATCTATTACATAATCCAAATTGTTGATATACAACGTAAAAAGAAGCGGCCCCAACACGGACCCCTGTTGAACATCACTGGTAACCAGAATGGGATCCCTTTATTCCCACTCTCAGTTTCCTGCCAATCAAACAACTCTCTATCCACGTATGTAACGTTCCCGTAATTCCATGGGCTCTTATCTTGTTTAGCAGCCTCATTTGCGGCACCTTGTCAATGGCCTTCTGAAAACCCAAATACAGAACATCCACTGCATCTCCCTTGTCTAGCCTACTTGTAATTTCCTCAAAAATTTGCACTAGGTTTTTCAGGCAGGATTTTCTTTTAAGGAAACCATGCTGAGTTCAGCCTGTCTTGTCATATGCCTCCAGGTACTCCGTAACCTCGTCCTTGACAATCGACTCCAACAACTTCCCAACGACCGATGTCACATTTCACAGTGAACTCAAACATGTTATGATCACTGCCTCGTAAAGGTTCCTTTATTTCCGCCTCTCTGATAACCTCTGATTCATTACAGAATACCCAATCTAGTATTTCCGATCCCCGAGTGAGCTCAACAACAAGCTGTTCTAAAAAGCCATCTCGGAGACATTCTACAAGTTATCTCCCTTGAGATCCAGTGCCGACCTGATTTTCCCAAAACACTCTATTGATAAAATCTCTTACAATTATCATAACACTGATATCATGATCTGATCTCACAGTGTATCAGGACTTAGTCAGGGGTTTGTGGGGTCTCACAGGCTCAGTACCGTACCATGTGAGTGTGGGGTCTCACAGTGTTTCAGGACCCTGTCAGTACGTGTGGAATATCACAATGTGTCAGGACCTTGTCAGGGGTGTGTTGGTCTCAGTGTGTCAGGACACTGTCAGGTGTGTGTGCGGATTCACAGTCTGCCAGGGTCCTGTCAGGGGTGTGTGGGGTCTCACAGTCTGTCAGGGGTGCGTGAGGATTCACTGTCTGTCAGGGTCCTGTCATGAGTGTTTGGGGTCTCACAGTCTGTCAGGGTCCTGTTAGGGGTGTGTGGGGTCTCACAGGCTCAGGACTGTGCCTCACAGCGTGTCAGGACCCTATCAGGATTGTATAGGGTCTTAAAGAGTGTGATGACACTGTCATGTTTCTGAGAGATCTCACAGTGTGTCAGGACCCTGTCAGGTAGTGTGGGGCCAGACAGTGTTTCATGAACCCAGCAGGAGTGTGTAGGGTCTCACAGGTAGTGTGTTAGGACCCTAACATGGGGTCTTCCAGTGTGACTGGACCCTGTCGGGGTGTGTGGGTTCTCACAATGTGTCTGGACCCTGTGAGGGGTATGTGGGATCTCAGAATATGTCAGGATCCTGTCAGAGGTATGTGGAGTCTCACAGTGTGTCGGGACCTTGTCAGCTATGTGTGGGGTTTCCATTTAATGTGTTCGGTTGTGATAGCGAGCGTAGGAAAAATATTGATTGTTGACTTATTTACTTTAGAGAATGTGACAGTGGTAGAAATGATGTTCTTCAATAGTCAGGAAGAGTACCTGTTACACCTTCAAAAATGGGTGTGGGAATTTCACTGTCATGTCTGCTTCCTCGTCGAACAACATGAGGAATAGTGACGAACAAGCTTGTAGCGATTTAACAATTCCATGGTGCTGGGAAACTGAGGGGTTTCATTGACCGCATGTGGACTGGAACAGCATAAACAGAGGTGACAGAGACGCGTGTATTTTGTAACCTTCCTGATTGGTCCATCTCTGGTCCCATATTTAAATTATCAGCTTTGGGATTTGTTATTTTAAATGAGAGAGACTGAGCCAGGGCTCTGGCTGAGATTCCGTATATTTCTGTTAAGAACTTCGAATAATCAGATAAAACATGGGCTGATGCAATATTAGTAAGTTTTGTGATATTTGTCTATCCTACACTCTCTCCAGTGTTAAATGTGCAGTTGAGTGATCCAACTCAGTCTGAGATGACGGAGCCTTACAATCTCTTGAGACCATGCACTGCCCCGGCCTCCGTTTTCACAGACATGATGGGCTTATGGATGTAGTGAGCTTCCCATACAGAGGGTCACAGTTTAACTAATTGCAATATTACTTATAGATATTTTCAGTCCTCTGCACCTTCCTTGCCGCGATCCTACAACCCTTGGTTTCCCTGTCCTAATTCTCATCCCTCACTCTTCCACAGTGTCCATCACACAACAGCGGCAGACAGGAATATCAGCTTCTGTGGACTGAGCTGAGGAATATGTTCCCCCAGTCTCACCCTCTTTAACACTGTAGCAGTGTTTGCACTAGGGAGTGCAGATGTGAACACAGCGGGGTTCATCTGCTGCTTTGTGGTTGAACAGACCAGTTGGGATGTCACCTGCTTTTCTAATTAAAGTGACGCTATTATTACTATTCTGTGACTGGAACTTCAGTGGACGCCCAACTCTGAGAAAAGATGATCTGCGGGAACTGGGGGAGTTTGGAAAATGGTTCAGGATGAGTCTGTTCAGGAGGGGCAGTGGCTGGCAAGGGAAGGTTTTCACTATTTGCTTTGAAGAAATATAAGTTTTTTTTTCCATTCTCCAGATCGCCCCTTCTCCACTCAGACTCCGGTGGGGATCTGTAGTTGCAGGCCCCAGAGCGGTGTGACCACTTTCCTCAAACTCGCCAGCTCTCTGCCTCTTTCCACAAAATATCATTTGAAAACTCTCCCTCTCGCAAACATGTCTCTCTGTGTCTCACTGTGTTCTCTGTCACAGTGCCAATGTTTACATTGCCAGACCCACGTGGCTCAACAACTGAACCGCCCGACGCAAATTACAACCATTGGTGGACACATAGGCCAAGCTTCAATTTTATGAGCTCTGCTTCAGCCTCATCTGGGTCATTGCATACCGTTCCGATCGCTGCACTACCAGATGTCATACGGGGAGCGTTGAAACTGGACCCAAATGCAAGACGCAGACACTGAAGCACTAGGAACAGGGCGGGGCAAAACTAAAGTAACTAAAACTAAAACTAAAGTAACTAAAACTAACGGGAAAGGTCGCAGACAGGGCTGGAGTAACAGGACTGGGACGAGGGACTGGAAACTATGAGCCTGGGGTGGACTCCGAGCTCAAGACTGGACACGAACCCATGACCTGGGCCTTGACTCGGGCTCGAACCGCCAAACCAGGTGAAGTCATGACAAGGCTTGGGTTCTAGGGGTTGAAGAGTTTTTGGAGACTTGGAAACTTGGGTTCCTGTATTTCTTGAAGACGTGGAGATCTTGGAGGCTTGGGTATCTCGAGGCTAGAGTCTTGGGCTCTTGTAGCTCGGGCTGGAGGCTAGCCGAGGTTTTGGGCTCTTGGGGACTAGGTGAAGGGGTGACGAGGCTAGGGTACTTGGAGCTCACCTCCTGGCCGGATCGCTGGACCGTTGGGCACGACGCGACACTCCTGAGCAGGACGCGTAATATAATCCAACGGTGGCAAGGAACAGGAAAGGACAGAACCTACCGCAGGGTAACTGCAACTGGTCTGGCTTACCCGACGGAGGAAAAGTACAGGAAAGTACAGAACCAACCGCAGGATAACGGCAATCGGCCTTGCTTACACGACGGAGGGGAGGGACAGGAAAAGAGCTCGGTCTGGGGTGGCTCCATGACTCGAGGTGGCCGGTAACCCCGGCGGACTACGGAACCCCCAAATCCATAACTCACAGAATGTACAAGCCTTCAACCAGTGGGTTGCGCCAAGCGGAGACTGACAAGACTGACAAGACGAACCCCCAACCACACTCAATCCCAGGGCCAATTATATTCCCAGCCAACACGATGAGCATCAGGTGCAAATGCTTGAGTCCAACCGAAACAAGGGGCAATAGGAGGACCCAGAGTCTGGGCTACGCGGACCTGACCGTGAACCGGAATGCGGACTTCGAATCGGACCATGACACCAGAGCGATGTTGAGGCTTTGGAGAGGGAGTAGAAGAGGTTTACCAAGATGTTGCATGGTTCAAAGGTCATGCGCTATCATGAGAGGCTGGTTAAAATTAGTTTGTTTTCTCTGGTCACCGGAGACCGAGGGGAACTCTTACACAGGTTAACAACATTATGAGAGGCAGAAATAGAGTGGACAGAGAGAATCAGTCTCTTGGGTTTAAAATGTATATTACTCGAGGGCTTGCAATGAAGGAGAGAGGAGATTCAATTAAGGGGTAGATTCTTTTTTTTTGAGTCACAGTCGTTGATCCCTGGAATGCACTGCCTGGTAAGGTGGTGGAGACAAATTTTTAGAGTCTTCTAAGAGACGTTTGGACAGTCACATGGATGTAAGGAAGATGGAGGCAGATGGACATGCTGCAGGAAGGGGAGATTAGAGTTTGGGTCTGTTTGATTTATTTCATAGCTATTTCGGCACATAATTATTTGCTTATTCCTGTGTTATACTCTTCAATATTCAATGCACGTTCACTTACCTTTCAGCTCACTGAGAACCTTTTGTAAAAATTTAGCGGGAAATGGTTGGTGGGAAGAATCACAACCTGTTTGAATTTAAACAAATTGAGGAAATCATTTTTGTAAAATGTTAAAGTGTGCTGTGTTGCAATCCAAATTTAAATTAATATCTGATATTATCTCACCATACATCTGTATTTCCTTCAGTATTTTGTCCAACTTTGGGACACCAATCCGCATTTTCACAAAGGTTTCCCACATCACCCTCCGGGCGCGGGAGCCTTTCTCCATCACCAGGCTCAGTAGGAGTTTAGAATTGTCCGCCCGCTCTCCCTTACCAGCGAGATCAGAGATTTTCTGTGAAGAGTAACAGTGAACATATTGGGGACTGACAGATTCACTCAGAGAATGAGAAGTAAATGATGTGCTCTGTAACGGGATCACACTGAGCAGTCACCCGGACGGGTGCTGATCCTGTCTGGACATGGACTGTACATTCTGAGTGCAGAGCACACGGAGGGACAGTCACCGTGAACCTGGTCCACCAGTCAATGAGATCCTGGCTGGTCTGTGACCGCTTCTTGGCCACGGCTACAAAAGCATAAATAATTTCTCTCCCGATCTGACCGTGTAAAACAGAATCAGAAAATAACCATCACAGATGAAGAAAGAAGTCAGGAGTGTTTTTGTATCAGCGTGAACAGTCACAGAGAAGTTGCAGAAAAGATGATATGATTCATCCCCTCAGTCCGCCAGTGTCCAACATGACAGCGGATTACCGGCTGACACCTGATGCCTTTCCTTTGCCTTTTCCAGTGGAGGTTTATTCAGTGATTACACATTACAACATGGCAGTATTCCCCGATCCCCACTGTTTGCAGTTACAGATTGTAACACAATCATCTCCACCCGGAACAGAACATACTCGAGCTCCTGTGGCATCCAGTAATAACGCCCCGGTTCTCAGTGAATCCTGCAGTCACACTGCACAGTCTTCCCGAAATAAAAGTTTCTAATATATTTCATTTAAACTCCTTTACTGCAACCTCATACAATTATTACCTCCTCCTGTCGCTCTGTGGGGGTATTTACTACTCTTTCAGTCATTACTTCTGATTCACAGTTTTAAGAATTATATACATTTATTTGTGATTTTATTTATGTTTTATTATCCGATGAGTCAGAGTTCCGACGCCCATCAGTCCGGTGATGTGTGAAAATTCCAACCCATTCTCCCTCCCACTCACCCGATGTTCCTCTCCACTGAACTGATTCTCGGCCGTTAACGCCAGGCTCACTCCATGCACCCCTCCTTCCATCGCCTGCTCCAGCCTGTCCCGGTAGAAGTCCGTCAACTGCAACATCTGGGAATAATTCCAGTTTGCCAGGAGCTCGGTGATCGCTGAGCTCGGAACTGTGAAGGAAAATAAGGAGCATTAAAGAAATTACTCACCCCATATTGGGTAGCAACTTTCTCTCTGGAACCTAAAGAACAGCAAACATGGTCCAATATATATATATATATATATATATATATATATATATATATATATATATATATATAGGGACGGGTGGGGTGTGCAATACGGGCTTAGGCGGCACCGGGGTCTAGGAGAGGGTATAGAACCATATGAGAAAGGCGGCCCTTTCATGTCCCTGTGAATATACTTCTCTGTTTCGAAAGGACTCTGCTTATTGCTGAGAATATAGTAACTCATCACCATCACTCTCCTGGTACTGCCCATCACCACCGCTTTGCTCTGGGTTACTGTCAGCCTGCCTGGTCAACCCCTTCCACAGCAAATCTCTGGGATTTCTCACAAAATGCTGGAGGTGCTCAGCGTGTCAGGCAGCATCTACGGAGGAGAATAAACAATCAACATTTTGGGCCAAGGCCCTATATCGGACTGAAAATGAGGGGACGGAAATTCCAGCTTTTGCCACAGTATTTTCTATTCCTTGTGATCCTGATCCGAAACATCAATTGTTTATTCCTATAAATCAATGTAGCCTGACCTGCTGGGTTCTGCCAGTATTTTGTGTCTCTTTTTGTTGCGCAAAACTTTCAGCATCTGCAGAATGTCTTGTCTTCTGGAGTAACTCGCTATTTTAATGTGCATCACAATCTGTTAGAGGAGCAGGAGCAGACGGTAACTGTCCTCCTTCCACGTGTGACTGTGTTTCCCCCAGAGATGTCAACTCTCTCTCTCATCCCTCGGCTCAGTCCTCTCACAAATATTTCGTGAATTGCTGATATTGAATTAAACCTAGACACAAAGTCTAGGCAATATTTATAATTTAAAATATTTCGCCAACATACACGTGTCCTTACCCGATGCTGATGTCACTGGAGCGCTTCCCCTGTCTGCTTCTTTAGCCATTTTGAGGACAGGTGTGATCAGCTTTTGCTGCTCTGTAACAAAAGAAAAACACAAAACAGGATGGTCAAACATTAATTGGGGCGTAAAGGAGAACACTGTTTGGTTTTTTAAAACGTAGGCAAACACTACCAAACACCTTCGTCCTGTCCACTGAAGACATGACGTGGTTGGATCCACCTGCGCCCATCCACTCACAGACAAACAATGTCCATTTCCACTCTCTCCATGGATTGTACACTGTGCCAGGATTCTCCAGGGTATCTATTCGCTGTATTGCAGGAAATTGCCTTTTAGGAACCAATCTTATGTCCTGGACCGGGAGCGATGTGTCAATGGAATGGCAAGCCAGGTTGAGCAGACAGTGCCCAGTGATTTGGTCCTCCTACCACTGGTGGTGTTATGGTCAGTAATGGACAACAGTTACAGCAGTGTTCGTTGAAACATTTCTTTTGACCAATTGGATATTTATTCCTCTCGTCACTGAATATACAGATTTCTCAATCACACCTGATTCTCACCGTCTCCTTTCACTTTACTACCGCCTGGCATTGACACCTATGGCAAAAATAAAGTTTGAGTCTGTGCAGAAACACTCTGCATTCTGAACAATGCACTCTCAACCGTGGCATCGTAACATTTTGTCCAGAACCACTACACTTTCTCCAGCAGGATTTTAAGATCATTATTATCACCTAAACCCCGGTCAAGATTTCTTTGAACATTTGAACATTTACCTTGCTATTACTTTGCACTTTTTTAAACTCGCCATACATACAAATCAGCAAGTTGGCAAAACTCCTTTAACAAAAATAAAACGAAACTGCTGGAATTACTCAACAAGACAGATAGTATGTTAACATTTCAGGTGGAAAAACCTGTATCAAAGCTGATCCCTTGTATTGGAGTTATGTAAATGTTCTCCATCTGCATTGTATTCTGTGTTGCGTAATAATGACTTTTTTGCGTTTCTCAATCTTTTCCACAACACTCAGTGCCCTGCTATTCACTAAACCAGTGCCACCGTGGCCTGACTCTCCAAATGCACCATCTCTCATTTGTTCAAGTTGAAAACCATTCACCATTTTTCAGACCATTTTCATAACTAACCAAGATGTCTTTGAAATTCATTGAAACCTGTTGCACTATCAACCAGACACCCAAATTTATTATCAGACTTTCTAACCGTGCCATGTACATTCATATACAAACCAATGACATGATTAATGAATTACAGAGTTCTCGACACTGACCCGCACATCCCACTCGTCACTGGCCTCCATTCGCTAAAACCATCTTCAGTCATGACCCTCTGCATCCTGTAATTGAAGCTGGAGTGAATGCACCTCGCTAGCTCCCCGTGATTACCATGTGACCTAACCTTCCATATCAGCTGCCATGCAGGTTCTTATAACAAACTTCCCGACAGTTCAGATGAACAACATCACTGCCCTATTTCATCTATCCTCACAGTTAGCTCTTCAATAATCTCCAGAATACTTGTCAGATATGATATCCTTTTATGTGGTGCAGACGACAATTTTCCCACAACCAATGTCTAACCGCCCGAGACTTCAGCTTCACTGCACACTGAGGAAATTCCAATCCAGCTGTGAAATTACCAACTTGTACTAAATCCCGCATACTGCCAGTTCCATATCTTCAGAGTCACCAGCCCAATATTATCATCCATAATCAGACGCTCTGATGCCGGCGATTTGCTGTGGTGTGCCAGACATTTCTGATTCACAGACGAAGGTGGAACTGGAACTTAATGACCCTTTGCCGGGGCCAGGTCTCAGGCTGGTTCCCCGGTCTGTAGATCGTGAGAGGATACACTTCAGCATATATCCAGCAACTAAACTGAGCAGATTTGTTCATAATGTCATTGCCGTATGGGATCTTGCCCCGCACAGCTGTCTGCCACGTTTCTGTTCAGTGTAGCAGGAACAAATTGTAAACTGCTGGGTACTCAGTTTATCAGGTTACATCTGTGAAAGGAGAAACGGTGGAAGATCAAATATCTAAACAGGGACTGTTCAAGATGCTATCGATCTGCTCGGCTTTTCTAGTATTTTTGTCTTCTTACTTTAAATTTCCTGCAACTGCAGTTTTATTCACTCTCTTCATTTTAATGTACAGATGGTAAATGATTACAAAATATCAGAAACACGTTAAAATGTAAATGCTACCCACTCCAACCAATTTGTTAGTTCTGTTCATTCTGAGCCTGGTGTAATACATTCCATACAGTCACTGTTCACAGCACCCTTTCCTCCCAATATCATTCCGTTACATTTGCTCCCGAGGCCACTGTGTCTAGCCTGAGAAGCGGTGACAACAAAGCGACAAAAATGTGCAACTCCTCTTGCTGCAGCTCTGACGGACTGTTATCCTGGAAACGGAGGAAATGGCTCAACAAATTTAACCGATAAAGGAAATAACAAACTCAACACCAAATGCTATGAATTTCACTATGACAAGGATTAACAGTGCAGCCACTTTGTAACGAGGAAATTAAAAGTGTAGTAGCTGTTTCTTTTTTTCCCTGCCACTTGCTGTATTGAATTAAACCTCTGGTATTTCTAGTTATCAAAAAATAAACACACAGACACACACAGGACAGGAGAACAGAAACATCAAATGAGGAACAACAGGAAGTGACCATTCAGCCCCTCAAATCATCAACAAGATGGCGGCTGTCCCATCTCAGCCAAATGTTCCTGCACGATCATCATTTCCTCGATCCTTTCAGTCTCCACACATCTTCCTGCCTCTGTTTTATGCGAAATCGATCAACGACCTTCATCGTCCTCCCGAATCAATCTGGTGAATCTCTGAAAGAAATACTCTCTAACCTCTTTGTTGATCCTCTATGGAATTAGTATCTATCTTCTGAAGCCCCGTGTTGCCACAACCGCTCAACTCCCAGCCCTGTCACTATTTCCACTTTCACACCTCCCCCTCACCTGGATCCACCTCTCACTCCCCAGCTCTTGCCCCATCCCCACCCCTCACCTCTTTTCTCTGACTATTTCCCGTCCACTCTCAGTCTAGAGGGAGGGTCTCGGCCCGAAATGTTGACCGTCCATTTCCCTCCACAGATGCTGCCCGACCCTCTGAGTTCCTCCGGCAGTTTGTTCTTTGGTCTGTATAACCGGTGTTAGTATGGGGAGCGGGATTTTACACCATATTCTAGGTACAATCTCAACAAAGCCGAAATAATTGCTACGGTAATTACCAGACTTAAACAGTAGAAAGCTTGCAAACGCCGGAAATCCAAAGCAACTCACACAGAATGCTGGAGGAATTCAGCACAACAAGCAGTATCTATGGAAAAGAGGAAACTGTCCACATTTTGGACCACGAGCAATTTTCATTACTGAGGAGGAGGGGTAGTGATCTGAATGAAAAGGTCGGGATGGAGAAAGAGGGGATGTGGAAGGTGATTGGTGAAGTCAAGTGATGAGCAGGTTAAGGGCTGGAGATGAAAGAATCTGAGAGTTGTCAGCAGGGGAAAGGGAAGGAGGAACCCAGGGAAATTACAGGCTGGTGAGGAGAAATGAAAGTTCTGTGGGGAATAGAGAAGTGGGGGGGGGTGGATTTGTTTACAGGAAAGAACATCCAATATTCATACAATCAGGTTGGTGGGTACCCAGATGGAATATAAGTTGTTGCTCCTCCACCCTGAGGGCGGTCTCATTTTGGCACAAGAGGAGGTCATAAATCGAGACGTTAGAATGGGAATCACAATTAAAATTTTTGGCCACTGGGAAGTCTGCCTTGTGGCAGATAATGCAGAGATGCACGACAAAACGGTCTCCCAATTTATGGTGGATTTCAAGAATGTCAATGACGCCGCATCGGGAGCACACGACAAAATAGATGACCCCAGCAGATTCGCAGGTGAAGTTCTCCTGGAAGGACTGTTTTGTTTCTGAATGGAGTTGAGGGAGCAGGTGTACGGGTAGTTGTAGCACTTAGGCCACTTGCAGGGAGAAGTGGCTGGAGGGAGATAAGTGAGGAGGGATGAATGAACAATGGAGTTGCGGAGGAAGTGATCCCTGTTGAAAGAAGAGGTGGGTGGGCGCGGAAGATAAAAATATCTTTAGTCGTAAGATCTCTTTGGAGATGGCGGAAATTGCAGAGGCTAAAGGGGTGGTAGGTAAGGACAAGAGGGACTCTATCATTATTACGGTGGTAGGAAGATGGGGTGAGCACGGTGTACGGTAAATATGAGTGAGGACAGCATCAATAGTGGGGGGAGGACAGCCACATCCTGGGAACAGATGCAGCGGAAGCAATGAAACTGAGAAAAGGGTAGAGCATTTTACAAGTGATAGGTCGGGAAGAGGTATGGTCGAGCTTATCATGCAAATCAGTAATTTTATTAAAAGATGTTGGTTCACAACCTGGCTCCAGAGATGGAGAGATCGGAAAGGGGACGGACGTGTCAGAGATGGATCAGCTTACACCAAATAGATCTTGGCAGGCTAGTGTAGACACTGCAGGAGCCCTGACAGACACGGATGTTGCTGGCATTTAAGAAACTGAGTTACAGGGGTAGATTGAAAATGTTAGAAATTGACTCCGTGACACAAGGGATTATGATGCTAGCAGACGTACCAAAAATTTTATGCCATAAACCCCTACCATTAACCGTGGCTTCTGTGGATCCCAGACTGCGAACCCCTGCCAGACGTATACAAACTATGATGTAGAGATATACAAACAAGGGTGACTGAATTTAGGCTTTTGCCACTCAGGTTGGGTGGGGTCATGGGTTTCAGGTAAAAAGTGAAATATTTTCGGGGAATCTGAGGAGGAACTACTTCACTCAGCTGGCACGAATGCGGATGCAAGTTCAATTGCAACATTTAAGAGAATTTTGTTTGGGTACCTGGTTGAGAGAGGTATTGAGGGCTATGATCTGGGTGCACGTGGATGGGTCTAGGCAGAGAATGGCACAGACTGGATGGGCTGACAGCCCTGTTTCGGTGCTGTAAGAGAATGAATTTAAATTGAACGTCCGACAGAAGTCCATTTCCCAAGAGAATTAAATAATTGTAACGTAATATTCTAAACAACCTGCAAATACAAGAAACACTCAAGAGACAAAGAGTATCTGCGGGGAGAGAGAAAAAAACAATTTTAATGCTTCAACTCCAACAATCTGTGTCGGAATGGCTTCAAACATTTCCTGATTTGATTTCAGGTCTCCAACAACTTGACTGTTTCTTTAATTTCCAGTTGCTCATTGAGTGAGTGGGATTTTCCAAACACAGTGAGGATACTGACACCGAGGGAGATAACCAACGATGCAATCACTGAACAGCTCATTCCAAGTACTCACTAGGTCTGTGTATTGAGATCACCTCGCAGGTCTCTCCGATCTCTCTGCTCTTTTGTATCTGTATACTTCGGCTTTGAATTTCCCAACCCTGGAGAAAAAACCCTTGGCATATTTGGATGGGCATCAAGGGCATTACAGACTAAGGAAAACTAGCTTTGTCTGTACCATTGACGTCCCCCTCCCTGACGCTCTAAACAGCGTTTCGAGGCACGCAACACGAGCAAGTCACGGAAGCTACCCCCTCCGAGGAGAGCAGCTACACATTTTAACAACAGCATATAACCAGATAACAATCACAGCACGGAAACAGGCCCTCTCGGCCCTCCTAGTCCGTGCCGAACTCTTAATCTCACCTAGTCCCACCTACCCGCACTCAGCCCATAACCCTCCACTCCTTTCCTGTCCGTATACCTATCCAATTTTACTTTAAATGACAATACCGAACCTGCCTCTACCACTTCTACTGGAAGCTCGTTCCACACAGCTGCCACTCTCTGAGTAAAGAAATTCCCCCTCGTGTTACCTTTAAACATGCTCCCTAACGCTCAACTCATGCCTTCTTGTTTGAATCTCCCCTACTATCAATGTAAAAAACCTATCCTCGTCAACTCTATCTATCCCCCTCATAATTTAAATACCTCTATCAAGTCCCCCCTCAACCTTCTACGCTCCAAAGAATAAAGATGTAACTTGTTCAACATTTCCTTGTAACTTAGGTGCTGAAACCCCGGTAACATTCTTGTAAATCTTCCTGTACTCTGTCTATTTGTTGACATCTTTAAGATAATTCGGTGAACAGAACTGTACACAGTACTCCAAATTGGGCCTCACCTCTATTTTGTTGAGAGGACCGTGCAGAGATTCAACCCCGTAAGCCTGCCGGACCAGAAAACATCCCAGTCCAAGTACTCCGGCAAAGCACACCTCAGCTCACTGACGACTTCACTCATCCAGGATTCAAATCAGCCAGCATCATCCCTGTACCAAAGTACTCTACACCTTCAGAACCGAACAAATACCGCCCGGTGGAACTGCCGCCAATCATCAGAAAGAGCGTGCCTCAAACCGGAAAACCTGGAGTAAGGATCGATTGATCCTTATCGATGTATATGGATCGATAAGGTCTGTGAACTGGAATGTGGACCTCACGGACCGGACCATGACACAAGGTACATCTGTGACAGGAGAAATGGCGGAAGACCCAGTTTCAGAACAGGGTCTGTCCGAGATGCTACAGATCTGCTGAATGCTTCCAGCGTTCTCTCTTTGTTACTTTAAATTTCCTGCAACAGCAGTTTATTTTAAATTTATTTTAATGCGCAGATATAAACTGATTGGAGGTTTGAGGGTGGTGTTCTCTTATTCAAGAAAGGGAGCAGAGGTAGCCCAGGAAAGTATAGACCAGTGAGAATTACTTCAGTGATTGGTAAATTGATGGAGAAGCTATTGAGAGGCTGGATTTATGAACATTTGGAGAGGCATAATATGATTAAGAATAATCGGCGTGGGAAATCAAAGGCAGGTCGTGCCTGTCGAGACTCGTTGAATTTTTTAAGGATGTGACTAAACACTTTGATGAAGGTAGAGCAGTACATGTATTGTATATGGATGTCAGCAAGGCATTTGATAAGGTACCCCATGCCAGGCTTACTGATGAAGAAAGGAGGCATGGGATCCAAGGAGACCGTGCTTTGCCGATCCAGCATTGACTTGTCCACAGACAGCAAAGCGTGGATGTAGACGGGTCGTATTCTGCATGGAGGACGGTGACCAGTGGTGTGCCTCAGTGATCCGTACTGGCATCTGTTCTCTTCGTAATCTTTATAAATGACGTGGATAAGGAAGAGGAGGCAAGTTTTAGTAAATTTGCTGAGGAAACCTAGTTTGGGGGTATTGTGGATAGTGTGGAGGACTGTGGAGGTTACAGCGGGACATCGGTAGGATGCAAAGCTGGGCGGAGAAGTTCAACCCAGATAAGTCAGATGTGTTTCATTTTGCTAGGTCAAATATGATGGCGGAGTATAGTATTAATGATAAGGGTTTTGACAGTGTAGAGGATCAGGGGGATCTTGGGATTACTCCATAGGACACTCGAAGCTGATGCGTAGGTTCAGAAGGCATACGGTGCATAGGGATTCATCAATCTTGGAATTAATTTTAGGCGCCGAGAGGTAATGTTACAGCTATATAAGACCCTGGTCAGACTCAGCTCGGAGTACTGTGCTCAATTCAGATCACCACTCTACACGAAGGAAGTGTGCAGAAGAGATTTACAATGATTTTTTCTGGATTGGGGAGCATGCCTTCTGACAATTGGTTGAGTGAACTTGGCCTTTTCTCCTTGGGGAGATAGAGGATGAGAAGTGACCTAATAGAGGTGTATAAGATGATGAGAGGCATTGATCGTGTGGATAGTCAGAAGTTTTTTCTTAGGGCTGAAATGGCTAGCACGAGAGGGCACAGTTCTAAGGTCCTTGAAAGTAGATAAAGAGGTGATGTCAAGGGTAGTTTTTTTTTTTCATTTACGCACTCACGTGGACAAGGTTCCTGGTGACGGTGGTGGAGGTGGATGGAGTAGGATCTTTTAAGAGGCTCTTGGATAGGTACATGGAGCTTAGAAAAATAAAGGGCTACGGGTAAACATAGGAAATTTCGGAAGTAAGTAAATTTTTCGGAAAACATAGTTCCCGAAGAGTTTGTGTATTATGTTGCAGATTTTCAATGTTTCCATATTCTCAGTTCATTCCATACAGCCAATGCTCACAGCATCCTTCCCTCCCTCTATCATACTGTTGCCTTTGCTCCTGAGGCCACTGTCTCTACGCTGAGAGGAAGTGAACGCAGAGCGATGTAATTGTGCAACACCTCTTGCAGTTCTAGTGGTTTTTTACCATGGAAACGGAGGAAGTGGCTCAACAAAGGCAACTGAAAAGGGAAATAACAAACTCAACATCACATGCTATGAGTTACATTGTGACAAAGATTAACACGGCAGCTATTTTGAAATGATTAATCTAAACTTGTAAAGGCTGTTTTTAACCATGCCTCGTGCGAAATTGAATTAATCGTCTAGAAGTTCTGGCTAACAAAACATGATACCTACTCTAGTGATCAAAAATATATTGCTATAAATATACCAAATGACAGCCTCAACCGCCTTCGTTGCAACAAACTCCACAGGTCGGCCACTCTCTGGCTGACGAAGTGTCTCTCATTTCAGGTTTTAAGGGAAACTTCTTGATTCTGAGGCTGTCCTCTCAGATCACAGACACTCCTTC
Source organism: Hypanus sabinus (assembly GCF_030144855.1). NCBI lineage: Eukaryota > Metazoa > Chordata > Chondrichthyes > Myliobatiformes > Dasyatidae > Hypanus > Hypanus sabinus. Next base: position 18,637 of record NW_026781238.1, on the reverse strand, counting down.
TGATGCAAACATCCTCTCCATGTCCACTGTCATCATGCTGTTCAGTATTCGGTAGTTTTTAATAAGATCCCGTCCACCTCTATACTTCTGAAATCCACGTGCAGGCCCAGAGTCATCAAATGCTTGTCATACATAAACCCGCTCATTCCTAAGATTACTCTTGTGAACCATGTGAGCAACAGTTGTACTGAACACATTTACCAGTATAACAGGGAAAGTGGTACCAGGATAATTCACAGGGGAAAACTGTAGTTTCTTTACTGTTCCACTAAGTATCACAAAACAAGCGCCTGTGCACAGGTTCATATCCAGAGGAACAAAGTTGTCGATTTGGGTTCTCAACCGTACGTCAGAATGGCTTCAACTATTTCCCTTTTTATTGATGATTTCCAGCATCTTGTGTTTCTATCTGTTTTCCACCGACGGAGAGACAGATAACATTGAGGGGGGATTTCCACACTCAGTTTGAACACCAAACTCACGGGTCTATTTCTACTGCAGTAAACACGGAACCGCCCATTTACTCACAGCCTCTATCTGTGAAGGATGGAATGGTAACTCATCCTCTCCTCAATATAGCAGTCATATTGTGTCTGAGCTTATAAAATAAATACTGGCTCAACACCTCATAAACATGCGCAGCTTGCTCCCCGGGTCCTTCGTACTTGGATCTAAAACTGTGATATCCCAGGCTAAACATAGAAATATAGAACATTACAGCAGAGAAACAGGCCTTTTGGCCCTTCTTGGCTGTGACGAAACACTTTTCTGCGTATTCCCACTCACCTGCAGCTGGGCCATATCCTAAACCCTTCTCATCCATATCCCTGTTCAAGTTTTTCTTAAATGTCAAGACTGAGCCCACATTCACCACTTCATCTGGCAGCTCATTCCAAACTCCCACCACTCTCTGCATGAAGAAGCCCCTCCTAATGTTCCCTTTAAACTTTTCCCCCTTCACCCTGAACACATGACCTCTGTTTTTCTCTCTCCGGGCCTCAGTGGAAAAAGCCTGCTCACATTCATTCTAGCTATACCCATCATAATTTTACATACCTCTATCAAATCACCCCTCATTCTTCTACGCTCCAGAGAATGGAGTCCTAACCTATTCAAACTTACTCTGCAACTCAGTTTCTCAAGTCCCGGCAACATCCTTGTAAACCTTCTCTGCACGCTTTCAAACTTATTCATATCCTTCCTGTAATTAGATGGCCAAAACTGCACAAGATACTCCAAATTCGGTTTCACCAATGCCTTATACAACCTCACCATTACATTGCAAATCTTATACTCAATACTTTGATTTATAAAGGCCAGTGTACCAAAAGCTTTCTTTACAACCTTATCTCCTTGTGAAGCCACTTTTAGGGAATTATGTATCTGTACTCCCAGATTCCTCTGTCCTACTGCACTCCTCTGTGTCCTAACATTTACCTTTTATATTCTACCTTGGTTTGACCTTCCGAAGTGCAAAACCTCACATTTGTCCGCATTAAAATCCATCTGCCATTGCTCAGCCCATTCTTCCAACTGTTCCAAATCCCTCTGCAAGCTTTGAAAACCTTCCTCAGTGTCCACTACACCCCCAATCTTTGTATCATCAGTAAATTTGCTGATCCATTTTAGCACATTATCTTCCAGGTCATTGACACAGATAGTAAATAAAAATGGACCCAGGACTGATCCCTTTGGCACACCACTAGTCACAGGCCTCCACTCAGAGTAGCAATCCTCCACTACCACTCATTGGCTTCTTTCATTGAGCCAATGTCTAATCCAATTTACTACCACCCAAGGTATACCTAGCGACTGAATCTTCCTAAATAACCTCTCATGCGGAACTTTGTCAAAGGCCTTACTGAAGTCCAAACTGTTCCCCTACGCATACTTCCATCACCTGCCATAACTCATTCCTAATAGGAGATCTAATATTGCATCCTACCAAGTTGGTACATCTATATGTTGATTTAGAAAGCTTTCCTGAACACATTTCACAAACTCTAACCCATCTAGACCTTTAAGAGTATAGGAGTCCCAAGCAATGTGTGGAAAGTTAAAATCCCCTGCAATCATAACTTTTTGGTTCCTGCAGTTGTCTGTTATCGCTCTGCAGATTTGCTCCTCCAATTCCCGCTGACTATTGGGTGGTCTATAATACAACCCTATTCATGTGGTCATGAATTTCTTGTTTCTCAGCTCCACCCATATGGCCCCAGTAGACAAACCCTCTAATCTGTCCTGCCGAAGCACTGCCGTAATATTTTCTCTGACTACCAAAGCCACTCCCCCCACCACCCTTCATCCATCAGCCTCTATCACGTCTGAAACATCGGAACCCTGGAACATTGAGCTGCCAGTCCTGCCCCTCCTGCAGCTAAGTTTCAGTAATGGCTATGATGTCATAATTCCACATGTCAATCATGGCCCTCAGCTCATCTGCCTTTCCCACAATACTCCTCGCTTTGAAATATACACACCTCAGAAGTGTATTACCAGCACACACAACTCTTTGTGACTCTGCATGAACTACCAACATCATTTATTTTTACCCCCGTTCCACTATCTACTCTAGCACTCTGGTTCCCATGCGCCTGCAAATCTAGTTTAAACCCTCCGCAATAACACTAGCAGACCTCCCTGCATGACAATTCTGTGCCGAACCTCTACTTCCTTTGGAAATTACCTGGGGTTACCCATAGCCCTCTATTTTCTAAGCCCCATTTCCCTATTCAAGTGTCTCTTCAAAGGCCCTATATTATCTGCCTACACCACTGTCGCCGGCAGCCCATTCCATGCACTCACCACTCTCTGCGTAAAAATATTACTCCTGATATCTCCTCTGTACTTACTTCCCAGCACCTTAAAGCTGTGTCCTCTCATGTTAGTGTCATACGGGGGCGATGGAAGCGGACCCAAATGCAAGACACAGATACTGAAATACTAGGAACTTCATTATGTTTATTAAGAGTTCTAGGGAAGCCTAGGAGAGAGGACAACATGATAGCACGAAGTTAGACGAAGAGTGACAAACCGGAAACCTGAACTTGGACTTGGGACTAGAACTTGACAGGGAACTCAAGTCATCACTCGGGACTCATGTCTTGGCAGGGTCTTGGCTCGGACCTTTCTTGGTCTTGACTCGGACTAGAATTGGACTTGGCTGTTGAATTGTCCTGAAACTGAGCTCTCGACTTGGACTCGGACTTGGGTTGGACTTGACTCGGACTTAACTCGGACTAGACTCTGAATTGGCTGCCATAGAAGCATAGAACTATACAGCACCGAAACAGGCCTTTTGGCCCTACTTGGCTGTGCTGAACCATTTTTCTGCCTGGTCCCACTGACCTGCAGCTGGGCCATATCCCTCCATACACCTCTCATCCATGTACCTGTCCAAGTTTTTCTTAATTGTCAAAAGTGAGCCCGCATTCACCACTTCATCTGGCAGCTCATTCCGCACTCCCACCACTCTCTACGTGAAGAAGCCCCTCCTAATGTAACCTTTTAAACTGTTGCCCCTTCACCCTTAACCGATGGCCTGTTTCTTTTTCTCTCCTGGCCTCAATGGAAAAAGCCCGCTTGCATTCATTCTATCTATACACATCATAATTTTATATACCTCTATCAAATCACCCCTCATTCTCCTACGTTCCAGGGAATAAAGTCCTAACCTATTCAACCTTCCTCTGTAACTCCGTTTCTCAAGTCCCGCCAACATCCCTGTAAACCTTCTCTGCACTCTTTCAACCTTATTCATATCCTTCCTGTAATTAATTGGACTGCCGAATTGAACTTGGAACTTAGCTCTCGTTTTGGACTTGCAACTTGACTTTCGACTTCGACTTCGAAATTGATCCTCGAAATGGACTTGGAACTTGAATCTTGACTTAGATTAGGCTCAAACTTGACTTAGACACAGGACACGGAACACCGAGCCGGGGCTTCACCTTGGTCACTGGACATCGAGCCGGGACTCTTATTAGACACAGGACACAGAACACTGACGCGGGGCTCCTCCTTGGACAAAGGACATAGGGCTGGGACTCTTCTTAGACACAGGACACAGAACACTGAGCCGGGGCTCCTCCTTCGATAAAGGACATAGAGCCGGGACTCCTCTTAGACACAGGACACAGAACACTGACGCGGGGCTCCTCCTTGGACAAAGGACATAGGGCTGGGACTCTTCTTAGACACAGGACACAGAACACTGAGCCGGGGCTCCTCCTTCGATAAAGGACATAGAGCCGGGACTCCTCTTAGACACAGGGCACAGAACACTGAGCCGGGGTTCCTCCTTGGACAAAGGACATAGGGCCGGGACTCTTCTTAGACACAGGACATGGATCACTGAAGACGTTTTTCCACTCAGGGTAGTGGAAAACGGCCGGACATACCCAGCGGAGGAGAGAACACAAAAGACAAAAATATAGACTGTTCTTTAACTTAACAAAAAAGATGATGCAAGTAACTACAAGCCCCCGACGCCGCCCAGGAACCACAGACAGCGGCTCCAGTCTCACTCCGGCGGGTTAACTTGACTGGAATTCTGACGCGGTTACTGACGAGGACGGTCCAGCAAGGAATCATTGGACCACACAGCAATTTATGTTGCCAGCTCGAAACGAGAATCAGGTGCCTCAATTAATGCGCCCTACGGAATAAGGGAGAAAAGGAATAACGGGAATACGGAATTTGCGGACCGGACTGTGAAGCAGAATGCTGTCTTCACGGACCGGACCGTGACAGTTAGCTATTTCAGCTCTGACAAAAAGCTTCTGACTATCCACGCGATCAATGTATCTTGTCATCATATGCACCTCTATCGGGTCATCTCTCATCCTCCGGTGCTCCAAGGAGAAAAGGCCGAGTTCACTCAAAAAATTCTCATTAGGGATGCTCCCCAATCCAGTCATCATCCTTGTAAGTCTTCCCTGCACCCTTTCTAATATTCCCACGTCCTTCCTACAGTGAGGTGACCAGAACTGAGCATAGTACTCCAAGTGGGGTCTGATCAGTGTCTTATATAGCTGCAACGTTACCACTCGGTTCCGAAACTCAGTCCCACGGTTGTTGAAGACCAATGCGCCATATGTCTGCTCAACCACAGAGTCAAGCTTTGAGCAGCTGTGTAGCAGCTTTAAGTGTCCTATGGACTCGGACACCGAGATCCCTCTGATCTTCCACACTGCCAAGGGTCTTAAAATTAATTCGATATTTTGTCATAATATTTGCCCTACCCAAATGAACCACCTCACACTCATCTGGGTTGTACTCCACTTGTACTCCTCTGCCCAGATTTGCATCCTATCGATGTCCCGCTGAAACGTCTGACATCCCTGCACAATATTCACAACACCTCCAACATTTGTGTCAGCAGCAAATTTACTTACGCAGCCTTCACTTCCTTATCCAAGTAATTTACAAAAACCACGAAGAGAAAGGATCCCAAAACAGATCATTGAGACACACCACTTGTCACGAACTTCCATGACGAATATGACCCACCCGCATTTTGCCTTCTGTAGGCAAGCCAATTTTTGGATCCTCAAAACAATATCCCCTTGGATCCCAAGCCTTACTTTCTCAATAAGTCTTGCATGGGGTACCTTATCAAATGCCTTGCTGAAATTCATACACACTAAACCTACTGGTCCACCTTCATCAACGCGTTTTGTCATATCGTCAAACAATTCAATTATGCAGGTCGCCTTTGACAAAACAATGTTGACTATTCTTAATTATGTTATGCCCCTCCAATTATTCATAAATTCAGCCCCTCTGGATGTCTTCCATCAACTTATCAACAACTGAGGTAAAACTCACTGGTTTACGTTTTCCTGGGCTATTCTACTCCCTTTCTTGAATAAGGGAACGACAGCCGCAGCACTCCCAATCCCTGGAACCTCTCCCGTCCGCACTGTTAATGCAAAGATTATCGCCAGAGGCCCAGCAATCTCCTTCCACTCCTCCCACAATAGCCTTGGTACATCTCGTCCGGTCCCGGTGTCTTATCCAACTTGATGATTTTCAAAAGCTCCAGCATATCCTCTTTCTTAATAGCTATATGCTCAATCTTTTCAGTCAGCTGTAAGTCATCCTTACAATCGCCAAGATGCTTTTCTGCAGTGAATACTGAAGGAAAGTATTCATTAAATACCTCTGCTATCTCTTCCAGTTCCAGACTCATTTATTTTCCGCTGTCACACTTGATTGTCCCTATTCTCTCATATCTTATGGTTTTGCTCTTCACATACTTTATTAATGCCTTAATCCTGCCCTGAAGGCCTTCTCATGTCCCCTTCTCGCTCTCCTAATTTCATCCTTCAGCTCTTTCCTGCTTGCCGTATAATCTTTTGGATCTGTATCTTTACCAAGTTTTTGAACCTTTGGTACGCATTTCCTTTCTTCTTGACTAGATGTCCAACAGACTTCTTACACCACGGTTCCTGTACCTTACTATTCTTCCCTGTCTCACTGAAACGTACTTACGCAGAATCCCATGCAGATATCCCCTCAATATTTGCCATATTTCTTCTGTACATTTCCCTGAGAACACCTGCTCCCAATTTATGCTTCCATTTTTCCGCCTGGTAGACTAATATTTCCCCTTACTCCAGATAAATGCTGTCCTAACTTGTCCCTACCTATCCCTCTCCAATACTATGGTAAAGGAGATAGAATTGTGATCACTATTTCCAAAAAGGGCTCCCACTGAGAGTTCTGACACCTGACCAGGTTAATTTCTCAATAACAGATCAGGTACAGTCTCTCCTCTTGTAGGTTTATTTACATATTATGTCAAGAAACCTTCCTGCACCCTTCTAACAAACTCCACCCCATCTAATCCCCTTGCTCTATGGAGTTGCCAATCAATTCTTGGGAAATTAAAATCTCCCACCACGACGACCCTATTATTATTACCCCTTTCCAGAATCTGCCTCCCTGTCTGCTCCTCGATATCCCTGTTACTAAAAACACACACAGTAGAGTTATTGACCCTTTCCTGTTCCTAACATCCAACCACAGAGAATCAGTAGGCAATCCCTCCAAGGATATACGGTGTGTCAGAAAGATAGATTAGTCAGTAGAGGGGACGGTGCGGCCTGTGTATAAGAAATAATATTAAATCATGTGAAAGGTATGACATAGTATCCGAAGGAGTAGAGCCTTTATGGGTTGAGGTAAGAAATGGCAAGGGTAAAAGGACCATAATGGCAGTTTTATAAAGGCCTCAAAACAACAGCCGGGATGTGGATTAGAAATTAGAGCAGGAAATAGAAAATGTCTGTAGGAAGAGCAATGCTATAATAAAAGTTGGGGATTTTTAACATGTAAGCCTGGAGAACAAGCGAGGTAACCTCAGGGTTGCAGAAACACAATGTAAAATTATAAAATAGAAAATGCTGGGAACTCAGTACACCAGGGTACATCCGTGAAGGAGAAATGGTGGAAGACCCAGTTTCTGAACTGGGACTGTCCGAGATGCTGCCGATCCGCTGAATGTTTCCAACATTCTCCCTTTTTACTTTAAATTTACTGTAACAGCTGTCTTTGTTGATTTTTAATGCACAGATATTAACTGAACGGAAGGTTGCAGATGTTGTTCCCTTATTCAAGAAAGGGAGTAGAGATAGCCCAGGAAATTATACACCAATGAAATTTACATCAGTGTTGGTAAATTTGTGGAGAAGATCCTGAGAGGCCGGATTTCTGAACATTTGGAGAGGCATAATATGATTAGGAATAATCGACATGGGTTTGTCAAAGTCGGGTCGTGCCTTACGAGCCTCATTGATTTTTAATGATGTGACTGAATACATTGATGAAGCTAGAGCAGTACATGTATTGTATATGGTTTTCAGCAAGGCGTCTGATAAGGTACCCCATGCAAGGCTTATTGAGAATGTAAAGACGCAGCCGTCCAAGGAGATCTTGCTTTGTGGATCCAGAACTAGCTTGTCCACAGAAGGCAAAGAGTTGTTGTTGTAGTCGGCATTGAGGTCGCTGACCAGTACTGTGCCTTAGGGATCTGGCACCCTTCCCTTAGCAATTTTTAGAGATGACCTGGATGAGTAAGTGGAGGGATGGGTTAGTTAATTTGCTGATGACACTTAGGTTGGGGGTATTGTGGATAGTGTGGAGGGCTGTCGAGGTTACAGCGGGACATCGATCAGGTGTAAAACTGGGCTGAGAAGTGGCAGATGGAGTTCAATCCAGAAAAGTGTGAGGTGGTTCATTTTGCTAGTTCATCAATGATGGTAGCATATAGTATTAATTGTCAGACTCTTGGCAGTGTGGAGGATCTAAGTGATCTTGGGGTCCGAGTACATAGGACACACAAGACTACTGCGTAGGTTGACTGTGTGGTTCAGAAAGCATACGGTGCATTGGCCTTCATCAACAGAGGGACTGAATTCAGGAGCTGAGTGCTAATGTTGCAGCTATATACGACCCTGGTCAGACACAACTTGGAGTATTGTGCTCGGTTCTGGTTACCTCACTACCCGACGGAAGTAGGAACTATAGAAAGTGAGCAGAAGAGATTTACAAGGATGTTTCCTGGATTTGGGAGCATGCCTTCTGAGAAAAGTTGAGATAACTTTGCCTTTTCTCCTTGGAGCGACGGAGGATGAGAGGTGATCTCATAGACGTGTATAAGATGATATGAACATTGATCGTGTGGATAGTCAGACGCTTTTTCCCGGGGCTGAAATGGCTAACACGAGAGGGCACAGTTTTAAGGTGCTTGGAATTAGGTACCCAGGTGATGTCAGGGGTATGTCTTCTCTTTTACCCAGACAGTGGTGAGTATGTGGACGGGACTGCCGCCGACAGTGATGGAGGTGGATAGAGTAGGGCCTTTTAAGAGCATCTTGGATATGTACATGGTTCTTAGAAAAGTAGGGAGCTATGGGTATCCCCAGGAAATTTCTGAGGTAAGTACACGTTTCGCACAGCACAGTTGACCGAAGGGCCTATGTATTATGCTGCAGATTTTCTATATTTCTATATTCTCAGTTCATTCCATACAGCCTATGCTGACAGCACCGTTTAATCCCACTATCATTCTGTTGCATTTGCTCCCGAGGTTACTGTCTCTACGCTGCGTGGAAGTGAACACAGAGCGAGGAAATTATGTAACATTTCTTGCACTGCTAGTGGTTTGTTACCATGGAAAAGGAGGAAGTGGCTCAACAAAAGTAACTGAAAAAGGAAATAACAAACTCAACATCACGCGCTATGAATTACATTTGGACAAAGGGTAACACGGCAGCCATTTTGAAATAATTAATCTAAAATTGTAATGGCTCTTTTAACCATGCCTCGTGTTGTATTTAATTTAATCGTATAGTAGTTCTGGCTAATAAAACATGATTTCTACTCTAGTGAATAATAATATATTGCTATAAACATACCAAATGACAGCCTCAACCACGATCTGTTGCAACAAACTCCAAATGTCGAACACTCTTTGGCTGAAGAAGTTTCTCTTATCTCAGATTTAAAGGGAAACTTCTTTATTTTGCGGCTGTCCTCTCAGATAACAGGCTCTCCTTCTGATGCAAACATCCTCTTCATGTCCACTGTCACCATGCTGATCAGCATTCTGTGGGTTTAATTAAGATCCCGTCCACCTCTATACTTCTGAAATCCATAGAGTACAGGCCCAGAGTCATCAAATGCTTGTCCGATATAACCCCTCTCACTCCTGAGATTACTTTTGTAAACCATGTGAGCAGCAGTTGCACTGAAAACATTTCCCGGAACAACAGGCAAAGTGGTACCAGGATAATTCACAGGGGAAACTGTGGTTCCTTCACTGTTCCACTAAGTATCACTAAACAAGCGCCTGTGCACAGGTCCATTTCAAGAGGACGAAGTTCGCGATTTGGATTCAAAGCCGTTCCTCAGAGTGGTGTCAACTATTTTCAGTTTTTGTGAAGATTTCGAGCATCTTGAGCTTCTGCCTGCATTCCACCGAGTGACAGGCAGGTGGCAGTAAGGGGGGATTTCCAACCACAGTTTGAACACCAAACTCACGGGTCTATTTCTGTTGCAAACACGGAACAGCCCGTTTACTCACAGCCTCTCGCTGTGAGGGATGGGATGGTAACTCATCCACTCCTCAGTATAGCAGTTATTGCTTCCAAAGGGACTCCAGAAACAAACATCTGAACCCAGAACAGAAATACTCGCTCACATATCATAACCCTAGGCAGTTTATCCCCGAGTCTATTGAACTTGGATCTAACACTGCGATATTCCAGGATCCAACCACGCAGAGTCACACAGCTGAATCTGTCACTCTCTGAACCTGGAATCCTCGTACGTCATCCCTACATCTCACAGTGCGTGGTTTAATCAGGGACTTCCCCAAAACCAAAGCCCAGCACCCCAAAAAATTTGATTCATTGTGAAAAGAGGAACATTCATCTTCCATCTGTGGAAGTACTGTCCTGGGTCAAATCCCAGATACTGACAGGTCTATATGCCCAGTGTTGCCCAGGATTACAACTCAAACAGCAACTCGCCCAGGACTCCTTGTTGCCAGTAATATGCTGCAGTGTCTCGGCCATTCAGAGTTCAAGCATCAACACTCCGACATCAACCTGTGGCAGAACGGGAACCTGATGAACCTCTGACTGAGCCAGATGTTGGGCTGGAAAACCTGGGGCGGGGCAACTGCAGGCATGTTTCACATTTCACATTGTCTCCACCAGCTAAACTGAACACAATTTATCATTATCCTATTGTTAACTGAGATCATGCACAGCACTATTGACCATCGCATTTCCTGTAGGCTAACAGGAATAAAACAAGTTTAGTATCAAATTGAAATTAAAGTGCCGGAAACTCGGTACATCAGATTGGATCTGTGGAAAGAAGAAACTGTAGAAGATCCAGTGTCGGAACTGGGACTGTCCAAGATGCTGCCCGATCTGCTGAACGGATATAGTATTTTCACTTTTCACTTTATACGATGCACAACTATAAACAGATTACAAGATACTTGTGATGGCCTGAACAAAGTTGCACAAATATAATGCCAATATTCATTAGTTTTCTCTTCAATCCAGTACAGGGATGAGCAGTTAATACACATAACATCCTCCCCATCCCACTATCAATCCATTATTTCTGCTTCCAAGCCCCCTTCCGATAAAGATTAACACGGCGGACACTTGGTAAATTCGAAGCTAAAATCGTAATGGCTGTCTTTACACTACCATGTGCCTCATTTAATAAATCCTCTGGTAGACCCAGGTAACAAACACTGATTTCAGAAATAACTCAGTAAGGCAAAATACATCACAATGAAGACAGCGGTAGAAGATAAATTGTTGATGTATAAATTGGTGGGATACAAGTGGACAGAGTATCTACAAGGTGGTTGATATATATCATTGAGGTGGTGGGATGCAGGCTGGACAGAGACTGAACAAGATGGTTGATATATATCATTGAGGTGGTGGGATACAGACTGGACAGAGGTTGAACAAGATGGTTGATAAATATCATTGAGGTGGTGGGATACAGATTGGACAGAGGTTGAACAAGATGGTTGATAAATATCATTGAGGTGGTGGGATACAGACTGGACAGAGGTTGAACAAGATGGTTGATATATATCATTGAGGTGATGGGATACAGGCTGGACAGAGGTAGAATAAGATACTTGATATATATCATTCAGCTGGTGGGATACAGATTATCCTAGATGGGCAGGGAATTGAGTTGACTTTATTACTTACATCCTTTATATACCTGAGTAAAAATATTTACTTTTCCGTCTGAATATGCAATGTGCAATATCATAATTTATAATAAATAGTATGTACAAAAGTATAACATACAAATACTATTTTGCCAGCATGAATTAATCAGTCCGATGGCCTGGTGGAAGAAGCTGTTGGTCCTGGCTTTTATGCAGCGGTACCATTTCCCGGATGGTAGTAGCTGGGATAGTTTCTGGTTGGGGTGACTCTGGTCTCCAGTGGCTTGAGGTGAAATAGGCTCTGCTGTGCCTTTTTCTCCACGCAGCCGGTATATACAGGCGACGTGAGATCCTCGGTGATGTGTGAAGGAACTTAAATCTATACACCCTATCAACTCCAGATCCATTGATATCAACTGGGGCTTCCCTCTGTCCGTTCCTCCTTCAGTCCACAACCAGCTCCTTTGCTTTTGCTACATTAAGGGAGAGTTTGTTTTATTGACACCAGTGTGTCAGGGTGAATGACTTCTTCCCTGTAGGTTGTCTTATTGTTATCTGAGATTAAGCCAATCAGTGTACTATCGTCAGTAAATCTGATTAGCTGTTTGGAGCTGTGGGTGGCAACACAGTCATGGGTGCACAGAGAGTAGAGGAAGGGTCTAAGGAGAAGACCCTGGACCCTGACCTCTTATGGTAACCCTTTCATTCCTGGAATCATTCTCGTGAATCTTCTCTGAACCCTCTCGAATGTCAGTATATCATTTCTAAAATAAGGAGCCCAAAACTGCACACAATAGTCTGTGTGATCTCACGAGTGCCTTATAGAGCCTCACCATCGCATCCCTGCTCTTATATTCTGTACCTCTAGAAATGAAAGCCAACATTGCATTTGCCTTCTTCACCACAGACACATCCTGGAAGTTAACCTTTAGGGCATCCCGCACAAGGACTCCCAAGTCCATTTGCAGCTATGCATTTTGAATTCTCTTTCCATCTGAACAATAGTCTGTCCGTTTACTCCTTCCAGCAATTTGCCACTTCTTTGCCCATTCCCCTAAACTACCTAAATCTCTCTGCAGCCACTCTGTTTCCTCAACACTACCCGCTCCTCCACCTATCTTGGTATCATTGGCAAATTTAGCCACAAATCCATTTATGCCGTAGTCCAAAGCATCGACACGCATCGTAAATTTCTTTATTCAGCCTGTAGAGACTCTACACCTTCCAATCCTATGTCATCTCTTTCCAATGATTTAATATTATTTCTTGTACACATGGCCACACCACCTCCTGTGCCCACTCACCTATCTTACTGATACACCTTAAATCCTTGGACGTTCAGCTCCCAATGACAGCCATTCTTTAGCCAAGTTTCACAGATGGTCACAGCGTCACGTTTGCCAATCAGGAGCTGAATTCCAAGATAGTCCATTTTATTCCTTATGCTGCGTGCATTCCAATACAATACTCTCAGTCCTGCATTTGTTGCTTTCTGTTTCAATTGCCCCACGACTCTATTGCCCTGTAACTCATGCCACTAGCTTTGATTACCCTTTACTCACAAGTTTGGGTCGATCATCAGCACGCAGTGCACAACGGATGTGTGACTGTCACTTCGTATAATACATTGATGCAGATGTAAAAGATGATGAGAGGCATTGGTCGTGTGGATAACCAGAGGCTTTTTCCCAGAGCTGGCTACAAAAGAAAGATCAGAAGCATTTGGAAACTGGTTGACTGAAAAAAAAGTGGTTAATTTCTGCAAAATACTGCTGGAAATCAACCGATCCGGCAGTAAATGTGGAGAGGAATAGACAAAGTTTAGACCAAGCCCGCTCCGCATGCCGAGTGTGTACTCCTCTGCTTAGTTGCTGCCTGAACTGCAGAGTTCCTCCAGCATTTTGTATGTGTGTGTCCCTGTATTTCCAGCAACTACAGAATCTCCTGTGTTTTACACCTGCGTTTTACTTTAGCATTAGATACACTTTGATATTGAGTATATTGTTTATGGGAGCCGCTTTCCGCGTTAAACCAGCTGCTGATTTTTCTATATACACGAAAAAAATGAGGTATAGATGTTGAACCGGTGCTTGCAGAAATGTTTAATGGCACCGTGATTACCCATAAGGCGCTGCGTTAAAAATTTCCCCTGCGCCGAAGCACCGATGAAATGCGCAGGCTCAGCGCTGATGACGTCTACGAGTATCACGCATGCGCGTAGTACACCGAAGGCCTTGAAAATTTCTGGTGCAGGTAAGAAAGTTTCTCTGTGTTTTTATCTTAAACACCGACTTCAGGACAATTCCTGTGAAATCCGGTCACCGTGACCTGCAATCCCGGGATAGTCCTGCTCTCGTCCCTCACTCTCAGTCCCACTATCTGTACACGGGCCCCGGGAAGCTTCCGGCTGATGAGGGAATGGGAACCGATGGATCTCTCAGACAGAGCTGAGCTCCAGCTATCTAAATGCAAGGATTAGGAACTCGGAGAAAGGGAACAAAATATTTTACATCACCAGTTGAGAAAATCGCCTTTGTTCTACGTCCAACCTCTAACAAGAGAAAATCTGCAGATGCTGGAATTCCAAGCAACACGCACAAAAAACTGGAGGAACTCAGCATTAGTACTCTTTTCCACAGATACTGCCTGGCCTGCTGAGTTCCTCCAGTATTTTGTGTTTGTTGCTTGTTCTCCTGTTGCTCTGGACTTTTCTACCGGTGAGAACATGTTTTGTCCCATTCTCTCTGGGTACATAATGATATCAAACACCTTTGGCTTGGGCAACAAGTGGCTTTTACATCAAAAATATGCCAGACTCCAGTGAGACAGACTACTGCCCTTCCCTTCATATACATTGGCATTGCATTCACTGAGTTCACCACTGTCAGTCATTGGGGGAGGGTTTAGGGGAATATTTTTGTACAATATAGAAACTGGTGATACCTGTGTGCATTGTGGTGATGCAAAAGTTGCTGGAGAATTTGCAAGTGGGAAGAAGTGGAGTGATATTTGGAAATCTGAATTTTTAATGTGTAATTTAACAAGCAAACCACATATGGACAATATGCAAATACTTTGGTGAGAAAATCCTTCATTACCCATTCCAGGCCTGCTACATAGGTTTTGTGAAAGTGCAGATGAACTTGATCGAACCCAGAGGAGATCAAAGTTCCTGTCAACAGTGATTTGCCAGCTATGAAAATGAATACATCTCTATATAAAATTCACTGTGCACATCTTGTCACTGGATAAAAAATGCACAGTATCTGCAGACTGATGATTACAAGTTAGAGGGGCTATTGGTGAGAAGGCGGGGAGATCTCCAGTGTCCCTGATGCCCTCACATACAAGATGTGCATCCAGCTGCAGCTTGTAACCCTGCACTTCAAAGAGCTGGAACTTGATATGGATGAATTCCAGATCATCCAGGAGTTGGAGGTGTTGATAGATATGACATGCAGAAAGGTGAGTTACACCGAAGATGCAGGGCACAGGAAACTGGGTGAGAGTCAGGAAGGGGAATGAGGTTAAACAGGCATCACAGAGTACTCTAGTGGCCATCCCCCACAACAACAGGAAGACTACTTTAGAAGCTGTTGTGGGAATTCCCTGGCAGAGGGCTAATAGAGGATTCGTTAGTTAGGGGAACAGATCAAGAGGTGACTAATATCCTAGTGGTAAGGCTTGCCAGAGGTAGTGGGGGGGGGGGGGCAATGGTTATGTGGTTAAAGTAAGTTGTAGGGGGAATGGGAGCCAGAATGACAGAACAGATAGTGGAGATGGTGAATTGAATTGAATTGACTTTATTATATACATCCTTCATATAGATGAGGAGTATAAATATTGACATTACATTACCATCTAAATGTGCAATGTGTAATTTAAATTGTTTTATAATAATTAGTTTGTATATAGCACAGACAAGAAAGCATAGGAATCAATTAATCAGTCTGATGGCCTGGTTGAAGATGATGTCCTGCAGCCTGTTGGTCCTTTTGCTGTGGTGCTGTGTGCTGGATGGTAGCAGCAGGAACAGTTTGTGGTTGTGGTGAATTTGGTTCCCAATATCCTTTGTGCCCTTTTTATACAAATCCATATGCCTACCATCCCGGCTCCCATCCAAACTTCATTTAAATAGGGAAACTGAACTCATATTCACCAATTGTGTTGGCATGTCATTCCACACGCTAACTGTCATTTAAGTAAAGACCTTTTCCATATGTTTCCGTTAAATTTTCACATTCCCCTCTTACGTATGACCTCTGGTTATTATCCCACCCAACCTCAGTGGAAAAATCTGCTTGCATTTACCCTATCTATACCCTCATAATCGTGTATACTTCTAACAATTTTCCAAAGCAATGTATAATTTCATTGTTTATGTTTAGAGTCTTTTTTACGTGTATAGGATGATGAGGGACGTAGATCGTGTTCATAGCCAGAGGTTTGTTTTCCCAGGGCTGAAATGTCTAACACGAGGGAGCAGAGTTTTAAGCTGCAAGGAAATAGGTACCGAGGGGATGTCAGGGGTAAGATTTTTACCCAGAGAGTGGTGGGTGCGTGGAATGCACTGCAGGCTATTTGACTGAGAGTGTTTCAGTTACTGTGGGGCCAGGAACCCGTGCTGCTCAGTGGGAACAGGGATAATACAAATGTCTCTCCAAACTGTGCCAGGCCAGAAATGCTCCATTCTTATAGAGAGAGGCATCTTATAGATACCAGCAGTGTGCCCAGTTAGATGATGAGTTCACTCTCCAACATGTGTTGAACCTCACTGTAACAGTGTGATGTCAGTTCACAGCTTCACAACTCAAGTGATCCCATCTGAAATGTTGTCCTAGACCCACGGATGCATTTTGTTAATCTTTTTACAGGTTCCAAATGACAAGAAATTTCTCTACGGGAATCTAAAATGCACCACGCCAGTTTTGCTGTCTCTGTCCAGATATTTAGGAAGTGGAGCAAGGGATTCACTCGATCATCCTTCCTGCTCAGGCTGTGGGGAGGATTTCACTCTATCATCTGACCGACTGGCACGCCTGTCATTTTAAACAGGTGATTCCCATTCATCTGCTCAGACGGTATGAATGGATTCAGATATTTCAGCTAAAGGGACATCAGCAAGTTCACACTGGGACAATGCCATTCACCTGATCTCTGTGTGAGAAGGGATTCAGTAGGTGTTCCCTCCTGTAAACAAACCTGTCAATTCACACTGGGGCAGAGACCTTTCACCCGCTCAGACTGTGTGAAGGGATTCACTAAGTCATCCACCCTAATGGCTCACCAACGAGTTCACACTGGGGAGAGGCCGTTCACCTGCTCAGACTGTGGGAAAGGCTTCAGCTGCTCATCTAAACTGAAGGTACATCAGAGAATTCACACTGGGGAGCGGCCATTCACCTGCTCAGACTGTGGGAAGGGATTCACTCAGACATCTGAACTGAAGGTACATCAGAGAGTTCACACTGGGGAGCGGCCGTTCACCTGCTCAGACTGTGGGAAGGGTTTCACTCAGTCATCTAAATTGAAGGTACATCAGCAAGTGCACACTGGGGAGAGGCCATTCCCCTGCTCAGACTGTGGGAAGAGATTCACTCAGTCAGCCCACCTACGAGCACACAGGTCAGTTCACACTGGGGAGAGGCTGTTTACCTGTTCATACTGTGGGAAGGGATTCATTTTGTCGACTCAGCTACTGAGACACCAGTCAGCTCACACTGGGGAGAAGCCATACACCTGCTCAGTGTGTGGGAAGGGATTCACTCGGTCATCCGCCCTAATGGCTCACCAGCGGGTTCACACCGGTGAGCGGCCGTTCACCTGCTCGGACTGTGGGAAGAGATTCACTCAGTCATCTCACCTACAAGCACACAGGTCAGTTCACACGGGGGAGCGGCCATTTACCTGCCCGTACTGTGGGGAGGGTTTCACTTTGTCATCTCAGCTACTGAGACACCAGTCAGTACACACTGGGGAGTGGTCGTTCACCTGTTCAGACTGTGGGAAGGGATTCACTCAGTCATCTCAACTGAAGGTACATCAAAGAGTTCACACTGGGGAGCGGCCGTACAGCTGCTCAGACTGTGGGAAGGGATTCACTTGCTCATCTAAACTGAAGGTACATCAACGAGTTCACACTGGAGAGAGGCCGTTCATCTGCTCAGACTGTGGGAAGGGATTCACTCGCTCATCTGAACTGAAGCTACATCAGCGAGTTCACACTGGGGAGAGGCCGTTCACATGCTCAGTCTGTGGGAAGCGATTCACTCGGTCATTTCATCTGAAGGTACACCAGCGAGTTCACACTGGGGAGAGGCCGTTCACCTGCTCAGACTGTGGGAAGGGATTCTCTTGCTCATCTCAACTGAAGGTACATCAGCGAGTTCACACTGGAGAGAGGCTGTTCAGTTGCTCAGACTGTGGGAAGGGATTCACACAGTCATCCCACCAACAAGCACACCGGTCAGTACACTCTGGGGAGAAGCCATTCACCTGCTCAAGCCTGAATTATACCTCTGAGTAGGCACTATGGTGTAGCATATGCAGTAGCCCATGCATGTTGTCTACACAGTTGTGAGCATTTCTACTTGTGTGTTTGTGTGCCTGCGTTGCTCTGCCAAAATGCTAGTTGGTGTTGGGGTGCTATTCCACTGTGTTGAATTGACTCGAGTGGAGTTGGGAACGATGGCAACTGCTGAGTTCATCTTGTTGGAGTTGGAGCTAATGGATGTTGAACAAGAGTTACTTTTATTGAAATTACTGCAGCGCAGAAAGAGAGAAATTTTTCCATTTCTTTGTGCAGTCCATGACGTCCAAGCCGCTCTTGTGGAAATTTCTTTCCACAAATTTGATGCCATTTTCAAGTCTTTATTGTGTGCCGGTGAAGAGTCGTGCAAATGTACATATTTTCTG